>NC_092466.1:4650560-4813060 GCF_047495875.1 Pithys albifrons albifrons | reverse complement strand
ATCCCACTTTAGGAAGGGGAACCAGGGACTCCAGAGACAGTAGGGGCACTGGGACTGCTCTGGTGTGGGGTGGGTTCCTGCTTACTAATATCTGTTTGCTCTTCCACAGTGACCCATCCCTGAACTGCTCTGCCCTGTGTGGTGGGAACACGATGTCAGGGGTTCACTGTGGAAATGGACCCTTCCCTGTGCCTTGGTCTGGGAGTGGGCCATGACAGGGAGCTCTGGGGAGCCAGTGGGGCTCCTTGCTGGGGTGTGTAACTCAATGGACCCCCCACCCCTCCCACCTGCCTGACTACATCCCATCACCGACACATAAACACCAGCACTGCATGGGAAGAATTTCCCCACACTGTGCTCCAGGTGAGCAATAGTTACCTGTATTAAATAATTGCCTTTAAAACAATCAAGCTTATTCCTAGATTATGTGCTACAAGGTCTGGGTGCATAAACCTTAGCATAAAAATTTCTCATATTTTGCTAACTGCTTAAAAATAAAACTGCAACAGAAAGAAATTGTTCCCATGACTCATATTTTTCATCATTTGGTCATTAAATAGTGATGGATATAAACCTATAAAGTACCTAAACTGAACCTTTTAACAATCTATGAGCAATACTATCATTTCTTTAATAGAACTCGCTGACCGTGCCTTTCTCAGATGCCATTTGTCATTTTCAGCGTGCAATAATCAATAACTTGGCTTTGAAATAAATAATATAACAGTCACAATATATTATCTTTCAGGCTGGCCTTATACTAACCATAAAACAAGACTTGGAAAGATGAAAACTTTAGGTAAATGCCAAGAATGAAATACCTGAGAGTAGGAACTAAATGAACAAGAAACTTTACATATTTTCCCATCCAAATTCATTAGTACTTCACTTCCTTTTAGAAAACTGTATCTACTGGCAGAAAAAAAAAAAAAGAAGAATTTGGGATCATCTGATTTCAGGTTTGTGACAAATGCCATCCCCTGGATTCTCTTGCTCTGGGGCTGATGCCACAATTGCTCTCCCAGCACTGGGTCAGCAAAGTGTGTGAGCAGCAGCATCAGCCTGCTGTGACTCACCACAGAAATTAAACACTGGCTAAATTTTAAACATATGATTGGTACATGAAAACCAATAGTGCCCAAGAATGCACTTAAAATAAACATGTTTCTAAACTCAGCTGGAGTTTAGAAAAGCAGCTCCATGATGGGATGGCTGAATCCCACCCAAGTTTTGGAGGCTCTCCTCAGGCCCCAGGAGAACAAGAGGTGTTGTGGTTCCTGTGAGCCGAGTCACACATGGGTGGGATGGCAGTGCTGGGTGTGGTGGCACAGCCAGATGTCCCTGAGATGTCACCTGGGGAAATCCCTGTGCTGTGCTGCCCACTGGCATGGCACGTGGGGCTACATCTCATGGATTCTTTGGACAGAATCTTAGAAAATCCAGACATGTCTGTAGACACCAACATAAATGCTGTCTACCTCCTCTATCACTTTATAAATCCATCCATATGAGTAGAAAGGACAGGCTGGAGCACTGTAAGACAGGGTACACACAGGATGCAAGAGGAAGCTTAGCTCTGCATTTCCTGCTTTGGCCAAATCTTGCTCAAATCCCACATATTTATTTTCCTTGGTTAAATTTGATTCATGACCAAAAAGCCTTTTAGAACCTCTGTTCATCCCAGGCTGGTGGCTGACCACTTCTACCCAGAAGCAAGCCTGCAGTTTCAGTGGAGGGGGGAAGATGCCAGACCTTTTTCAGGTTCAGAAGAGCAGAAGACGCCCTAAGAGAGCAAAAGTGCAGTATAGAGTTTGCATCAGAGTAAAAACTCTTGATTCAAACCTTCATCACAGCTGAAACATACCATCACTAGCACTGCTCCAAGTGACTTGTCCATGTCCTTCACTCAGGAAGGGAGCACAGAGGTGACAGAGAAGGACATTTGTACAGCCACAGGCTTCCTCCTGCCCCTGAGCCAGGTGGGAGGTGTGCAGGGCAGGGCAGGGCAGGGCAGCCAGGGCCACCGTGAGCCCCGTCTCGCTCCTTGGGGCTGGATGTTTTCTGATTAAGGAGAATGGCACAGGCTCCTGCCTGGAAAACTGGCTTTTAAGTGCTGTTTCAGCACTCCCCGCTGAGCTTCTCACAGTTTTGCCGAGCCTGAAAGAGCCAGGGAAAAGGGGGAGGCTTTGTGTAAATAAATTCTAGCAGTTCAGCTCTGAGGCAATGTTTTCTCAGCCATCAGTGTAACAGCTTTGGCTGTTCTTTCCAAGTGAGAGAGTCCTTCTTGGAAGTTCTCCCAGGCCACAGTGGTGCCCCATGGAGTGTTATGTCCAACCCTGAAGAAAGGTTGGAGGTTCCCAACAGGTCATCCTCTGTCATCCCTGGGTGCTGTTTAATTGCTAAAATTCAGATACAAGCAGCAGAAGTTCCTGTCCTCAGGTCTGAGCAGCCCTTGTCACTCTTATGGTTTGAAATAATGGTAACAATTAAAACCTCACAAGTTCTGTGCTAAAGCTCTTCCATCCCCTGCCACAGGTGGAATCGATACAGCCCCAGCACACACTGTCCACATGAGACACTTCATCTTTACCACCTTTTGGAAGTCACTTAATCACCCTTCCTCACCTGCCCCATCTCGACTGCCAGGTCTGCAGGGCAGAAACATCTAGAGTGGTTCAGTGCTTCAAACTGAGGTCCTCAGCTCGACTCCCCAGCAGCTCTTGTAAACACAAACAATTAATTTTACATTGTCTTTTTTAAGAACAGGAAAGAGAGAGTTTGAAGAAAGTGGTTCAATTTAATTTTCTCTTTTACTTTTGAGCAGAATTGAAGGCTACAATTAGGGTGACCAACTGGGAGAGGAGAGACTAGAAGGAAACTGTAAGATCTCTGAGGGAAGATAACTGCAGTCAGTAGAGCATTTATTATAAGTAACATCAGCGTGTGAATCTAAAAATAGTGTCTCTGATGCTGTGTGTATATGACTGATATTAAAAATGACTGATTTAAAAGAAAGTGCTTCACCTCTGTTGCCAACCAGGAAGGTAGGTCTCTAGTATTCTCAGCCTTAAATGCTGCCAGTATTTCACGTTAGGATAGTCATAAAGTTAAAGGTTAATAGGCTGTACAAATGACAGAGTTTAAAGGCAAAAATGAAGATGGGAAGATTTCTAGCACTTAGGGAACATTTTAAAATTGAAGCTCCTCTGCCTAATTTAATTTTCCTGATATTCCTTCTCATGCTGTTGATCATTACTGAAAATATTTCTATTTGCATAAGTGATTTCTCCTTCAGTGCCCACCTCCGTTTGCGTTTTGGGTCATCATTACTTCCCACAGAATGTGATGAGTCACGTTCCTGCTGCTGCCCTAAAGCGGCTGCTGCTGTGGGAAGGCTGAAATTAAAGCCACAGCCTCAGAGGCAGGAGGGAGATCCAGAGCATGGGGAAGGCTCTGTTTAATTGCAAGTCATTAGAACTGGCAGGTTGAGGAGAAAGGCAAACACATGTGTTGCTGGAAGTGGAATTTGGTTGTGGTGTTTCAGATGAGCTCAACAGCTGTTGTGAGTGGCAGAAATGTGTTGCTGTGTCAGCCTTGCTGCCACTGATGGTGTGCACTGTGTTCTCCAATGCTGGAGCTGCAGATTAGAGGCCAGTGGTGAGATTAATGTGACTGAGACAAACACTTCTCACAGAGACTGCCAGTTATCGCATGTGCTTTTTCACTGCAGAAGAAAAATTCTCCCTTTTTTTCTGTGCTGGCCTTCCAGAGCACCTGGAAAAGGTATCACTTCTTGTGGCACTTCTGAGGCTGAAACTGCAGCAAAGCATGGCTCTTTGGGAGGTACTATGGCTTGGGTAACCCAACTGCTCTTCCCTCTGTCTGATCAGCTCCTGCTGAGCACAGGAAGATTTATGGTGCTGGAATCTACTCAAGGTGGTTCTTCTTCATCTTGCTCCAGTACAACTACTACACTCATGACAAGGGTGAACTGCAGTAAGTTGTTGGCAATGAGTGAAAGCACTTATCAGTCAATACTTATTCTTGCTGCTTTCTTCATTCATGAAGGCACCTGACAGTCCACTCCAGGTATCCCTGAAGCTTCAGTGTGGAGTGAGTCTCCCTCTGCAATGTCTAGGAAGCAAATAAAAAATCTGGGCACTGTCTGGCTTTGACACCTGGTGCCACAGAGGCCTCCACCAGCACCCCTGGCTACAGCTTTTCTTCCTCTGTGTTCTTTAACTAGTTTCTACTTTTCTGCAAATTGTCCCTAAAGATCTTCTGGGCCTGAGAGATGCTGGAGAGGCCAGATACTCCTGATTTACTGTGGGCTGAGCAAAAACCAGGTCTGGAATAAATATATGGCTCCTGAGCAAAGTCTCCTCCACTCTGGAGCTGAAATAGAGAAAGGGCTGTGCCTTGGTGTTCCCTCTAGTATGAATTTTAAGCCTTTGCCACAGGATCTTCGTATTTGAACAGAAAGTTCCTGAAGGTGTAGGAGATGATCCATGATCCATGCAGAGCTGTTTGGAAAACCAGGGCATCAAGCTTCACAAATTCTCGTGCACAAATCAAGGGAAAACCCTATGGCATATATCTTAAGGATTATTTTCGCTCTTGGTATCCTGCAGAAGTGACTCAAGGATATGGTGGAGCCATTTCATTCTATGAAAAAAAAATATACATAGCACATTTTCACAAATTATTAGGACATTTCCAGGAATATTGAATGGTGAGATTGCATTTTCTTCCTTTTTCTTTCCCTCAGTTTTCCACATTCCAGTCCTCAGCTTCTTGCTATGCTAATATGTCTTCCTAACACTATAAATTAATTTAGCAGAACATGATAGCATTGAAACTCTTGTTTAAAAGATGTGCAAGGGCTGTATTTCTTTTGCATGTGACACTACAGAGAACACGACGAAAATAGTTTTAAAAATGAAAGCAGAGGCAAACCCACCACAACCTACCAGGTAAACCCACCACAACCTACCAGGTAAACCCACCATAACCTACCAGGTAAACCCACCCTAACCTACCAGGTAAACCCACCATAACCTACCAGGTAAACCCACCACAACCTACCAGGTAAACCCACCATAACCTGCCAGGTAAACCCACCACAGCCTACCAGGTAAATCCACCATAACCTACCAGGTAAACCCACCATAACCTACCAGGTAAACCCACCATAACCTACCTGCAGGGACAAAAATGCTGAGTAAAATTAATGAAAATGCTAAAAGAAGTAAAATTATTGCAGTGCAAACAGTTTTCCCAAGAGTCTCTTTTAGAATTGCTTGGATGAAAAACTCTTGCAAGATCTCCAGTAAATAATTTGCAGTGTTTTCCTTGTCTGAAACTGTCAGTCATGTACTGCCTTTGGGACTGGTTGCTGCTCCTCTTTGCTTGCTCTGTGACTAACCTTTTGTATCCAAATAAGACCATGAATACAACAGGTATTTTTATATGCTGAGGCTTTGTCTCTGAGGCAGCTTTTCCTCAGAAACCCCCACACCACTGCGTTGGTTGGTGGAGCCCTTATCCCTCTGCCTCAGCAGGTACTTGCATTAGCAGGTCTGCGGAGTCCGTGGAATTGCTTGTGTGAAGAAGTGCTCACCTAAAAGCAAAGAGTCCTTTCTATTTGGTCCTTTGTAATTTCTGGTCCTTCATACATTTTTACAGACAGGTGGAATGGTTATAATGTTCCAAAATAAAAGAGAGTTTTCTTTTGAAAAAGGGGCCATGCCTTAAAGTTGAGTGTGGAAAATGCTGCCTGTAGCCTTTTATTAGCTTCATTCACTCTAATATATCTGCCTTGTACGCCAAGAAAAGTATAAACAAATGGCAGGGTATTGGTTTTTCAATAACAGGGTTTAAACCAAGGGTATAAAAAGCATATCCTATTGGACACTATTTATGAAACAATTAATATTGTCAATGTCTTTTCCATCTCCTCCGAGTTACACATACTGCATAAACTTTGATATATATCTCTGAGAAGTACAAAAAATACCAGCTGGAGAATAAACAGGGCAATGTGCCAATAGTATTGGAAAGGGAAACGGTTTCCACGTCTTCTTATAAAATGCTTCGATATTAAACTAACCTGAGATGTAATTCCCTTGAAGTTGCCTGCAAAGGCTCAGGGCACAGCAGACAAAAGGATCCTGGGTTTAGCTTGTAATCTCAGGGTTTAGATGCAGTTAATTATCTGATTGTTCGGGAGCCTTTACAATAGCACTAAACCTCTTGATTCTTTTTTTTCCTTGAGATTACAGATATTGAGTCCACTCTTTCTCACTCACCCCCACTAGCACAGAGAGGCTTTGGCTCTTCAGCCCGGTCAGAGCAGTGTCATCCCGGGATCTCCGGAGCACGGGGCAGGCAGGATGGGACTCACGGCCCCTAAACCTGCGGGAAAACACCCCCGCCCCGCGCTCGCCCCGCGGCTGCCGGCGCTGGCCGTGGTGCTGAACGGGGATCGGGAGAGGCGTGAAGCAAACGGTGGTGCCCCTGCACATCGCTGGGCAGTATTTATTAGGATTATTATAGCAGTATTAGAAATTATTCTCCACGAATTCAAACGGAAATTTGTTCCAAGGCAATAGCAAAAACCTTTTGGTGACCAATAACACACAGCTCAAGTTTCCCAGCTGAAGATCATGGTGGCAGCTTTGCATCCCTGTTTTAATCACCTTCCTTGTGCCCTTGTTTGTCACCTGAAAATATCAGAGCTGCTTATCAATAACCCTCCGAGTGCCACGCTGCCGCGGAGCATTCCAATCAATATATTATCATTTCAGAGCTTGATTATGAAGGTGAAGGACATTTTCAAGGACACCTGGAAATTCTGATCAGTGTTCTGCAATCTCTGATCAGTCTCAGTGCTTTACAAGAATAAAATCAGAATCTCTAACCAGAGTGACAGCGCCTTGTCCCTTCACTCAGAGCAGCCCTTGTTGCCAATAAACAAGCAAACAAACAAAAAGCAGAGGTGTCATTCACACGTTTGCCCTCGAGTCTTTTAACATTTCTTCTATTCTTCACTCCGGTGCAGCTCTCAAGCACAGCAATACATAACAAACTTCTCATGGCAGCATGACATGTACTGCATATGATTTTCCTGACTGGAATATTTGAAGTAAGAGTGATCTACAAAAATGGAAATGTATTAGAAGGTTTTTGGTGGGGTTTTAAGTAGGGAGCTTTTGTGTGTGTGATGTGTTTTGTTGGTTGGTTGGTTAGTTTGGGGTTTTTTTATGAGAGTATTACACAAGTAACTTAGATTTCATACTCTGGCAATGGTAAGACATGTCAAGAATACACATCAGGATGCCAAAGAGAAACAGCTAATGCTTGTTTACTATGTCAAAAGTATTGACAATTCAATTTCTCTGTAGATACCAAACAGTATTTAAATATGTTGCATTTCATGCATATGCCCAGCTGAAATTGTTCCACTTTCTGTTACACATAATATTTTATTATTATTTCCCTATCTGCCACCTTGCACCAAGTGTGGAATTGTACACAGTCCTCCTTCATTGCTTTTTTGGTGGTGGTTGAGGGGGGTTTTCTAATGTTATTTATGGATTCTTAGTGGCAAGCCAAAAATTTCCTAATGTAAAATAAGGTGGAAAACCATCCTTGGTTGTGCTGTCTTAGTGTTTTGTTGTTGCTTCTCATATCTCTGTACAAGGAGTTTCAGGCCAACACTCTGGACTGCAAGGATGAACTGGTCAGATCCCTGTGGTTTAATGCCAAAGGGAACCTCGTGCTGTGCAGAAAACAGAGATGTAACTACAGTGACTGAATATCAGAAGTTTTGCCCAACATACATTTAATCTTTCTACTGTCTCCACCAGCAATCCTTTCATCAGGTTTATTACTCATGATTTTCTGGTATATAATGTTAGTGTTTAACTACAATATATGGAAAATAATTTACATAATGCTTGCCCTTCTAATAGATCTGCAATTTTTCAACCATGTAAAAAATCAACAAATAAAAATACCCAACAACAACAACAAAAAAACAACCAACAAACAAAACCATAAATGTAAAGCTGTGACTCAAAGAAGGATGATTTGGAATTTGTCTTAGAAGGGAAGAAATTTTACCCCATTTATTGGCCTCCCATGCTTTGTTTTTATAATGTAGATTTGAGGACTTATATTGATATATAGAGAAATAAGCAAATTTGTGTTCTAGGATAAAGTTTTCCCTGGAAATTACAGAAATGTTACGCAAAAAGAACCCCAAACCCATTTTTTCTGTTCTGTTTTGCAGAGCTGGCAGAACAGAGACTGTGCACCATGGGAGCAATGTGAGTACATGAGCTGCCTGCTTATCTGGAGATGAGATGTCCTGAGGATGCCACAGCCAAAAGAGGTAGAAAGAGGCTCCTGTGGTGAGCACATCGCTCTGGCTTTTTGGGAATCCTGAAACACTGAGCTTCCCTGAGGAGAATCCTTCCTTGGAGACTGGCAGGCAAGGCAGCCATTAATAAGTGCAAAGCACTCAATTTTCGACAAAGAAGCTCCTGTGGAAGCACCAAATGATCCAAGCATTCATTTATCTTGCAAAATCACAAGCTATTTTGGGGATCTGCTGCTTCAGAACAAGATGGTTCAGACTGTCATGCCAATTACAGAAATCATTCTGAGGGAAATCAGGGTGATCTCAGGATCTTTTCATAAAGTTCAAACCACAGCTCATGTTCAATATGTGTGTTCAGCATAACTGGTGTGCAATTGCCAAGGATCTGTGATATGAACAGGAGAGTCTTTATAAGCAGCTGATTTTTGAGTCAATGGCCTGTGACATTTTTGAAATCAATGATTATTTAAGAACTCCTAAAACTGCAAATTATCTTTCTGCCCTGCACACAAACATTGGATCTACTCTGTTCTCTGTTGGCCTTCTGGAAATGGACAGTCTGGTCCTGATACCTGAAGGCTGAGTGTGGGTTATAACAACTGTTTTTCTGGCTGTGCCAGTTAAATACTCACCATACAGCTTTGCAGCAATTTTCTTTTTACAGTGGGAACTGAAAATACTCATCACTTTTCAGATGTGGTTCCAGGATTTTTCGTGGATTTTAATAAATAATCTATTTATGGCCACAAACAGATCTGCTTATTTTGGATTTCACCAGTCCTGATGTGTACATAGTTTTGGGTTTGATTTTGGGGTGTTTTGGTTTTGGTTGGTTTTTTTTTTTTTACATGGTACCTCAGAATTCACAACTTGGTTTGTAAGCACCAGCCTTCAGATACAGAAGCTGCAAAGCCACCATCTGTCCATTGTTCCCTGAGTGTTTCTGTCCTGATATATTTTGAAATAGGTAAGGTGAGCTTCAGTAAAGCTCGTGTTTGGATGAGATGTTAAAGAACATCACATGCTTTGCCTTCAAATCCTCCACTGGTACTTTTCACAAAGGATTTCCTCCAGTGTGTTCAGCTGACCTCTATTCTGTGAGTTCACCTGAGGAAGTGAAAAATTGTGTGCACACATGACTAATATCCAGATGATTAAACCTTCCAGAAATTAGACCAGTGGGCAAGTCAAAATGACAAAGCAAAGGATATATTGTATGAGTTTGTGGTGACATCAGAGCGTCATATCACATTATATAGAGCATGTGTGTAATGCTGTATGAGATAAAGACTGTACTTAGATCACATCATCTGCCCATCAGTTCTGTCCCTGTGGACTTATTCCCAATTACATGGAATTTGCAACAGCACTTGGCTCACAAATGCATCACAACATAGAAATTTTTTTCCCTGTTCTGGTAAAAATGATATTTCTGTGAGTCAGGCACAGGACTGTGATGAGACTCAGAAATAAAAGTCTCATAAACTGAACAACCTGCTTTCTTGAAGTGCTATAAGATTCTAATATTTGTCAGGAAAGACTCTCAGCTTACCAGGAAGCCACTGGAATACAGAGACTAACAAAGCCTTCCATTTAAAGGTACAAAAATGCCATTGTAAGGTGTAATAAGGGAACAACTTTAACTGGTCCAAAATACCTCTCAACCCCCGCAAGTCACATACAGCCTGATACACTCAGCCTGGTGAAACCTGAGACAGGCTACAAAGCATAACTCATTTATAGTTTTTCTAGTCTTGAATAAAACATCCTTATCAAACAAATCCTGCAAGAGGCATTCCTTTTGATGGGAAAGTAGCATCCCTTTTCTGGGTAACCTCTGTTTATTTCCAATCATGCGTTTCGGAAGAAGCAGTTGAAAGAATGTGCAGAGAAATGCCATCTTTCTGAATAACTCAGATTTTAGGAAGGCCTTGCTAAATATGAAAAGACTTACAGTAGGAAGGGGAGAGCCACTGACAATGGCTCGAACTCTACAGCAGTTAATCTTTGCCATTCAGACAATTGTGTTTATCTGCCTGGACAGCACAACAAGAGCTCTAAAATCTGGTGAGGGAAGAATTCATTTTGAATGCCTGGGAAAGGAGTGTGTCTGTGTGGGACAAGCTGCTAACTATGTTCTCATCCCTTCTTTCCTCTCCTGAACATCTAAAGCCTGATGCAAGGAGGCGCTTCAGCACTTCCCTGTGGAAGAATGTTTAAAGTCAGCCATGAAATCAGGCAGTGTCTTGGTGAATTGCTGCTTCCCTACAATTTCTGTAAGCCCAAATGCTGCAAACATCTTTGGGAGAGCACAGGGGTGGTTTAGGAGGAGACTGGCTGGCCCATGCCTTCTGCAAAGACAAGCAGGCTGTGTGGGAGGAGGTCCAAAACCCTTCTGTGAGAGCAGCAGCAAGTGCAAACCTCACTGTTCCTGCCCTCAACTCCTCCCTGTAGTCCCTCCACACTGGGTTGCTGGGTGTATTCCCACTTGGACTAACAAAGGAGCAAGGAAACTAAGCACTGCCCTTACCTTGGGCTGGAAAAGAGGAAACTGAACCCAAAGTGGCAGATGTTTGTCACCTGTGGTTGCAATGGGGTCACTCAGGGATGGCAGCTATGAAGATGGCTCAGGAATTTGGGTAAATACAGCCTGCAGTGGTTCATTCCTGCCAGACAAACAGGACTGTGAGCACAGTGCCCTGTGAGCAGGAAATAGCAGCAGCTGCAAGGCAGAGCTTTTTGGAACTCTTGGAAGTGGAGCACTACAGAATCACAGCACACAGGTTCACGCTTCAGCCCAGCAAGAGTGTAGCTCTTTAGAAAAATAATGAAAAAGAAGAGGGAGTGCTGAGACAGGATAAATAAGGAGATAAATCACTTTGCAATACAATACAGCCAAAACCCGAAAATAAACAATTACTTTAAATCATATCAAGGGCCTATCACAAACATCACATTTATACAATTGATCCATGTGTAAATGAGCCAATTAATTCTGAATTGGAATGCTAATGAAATAATAATTATCTGTTTACAATGGAATGGTACGAGTGCAGGTCTAGAAACAGAAATAAAGAAAGACTGCAGCAAAATCCACTCAGCTCCATCACCAGTGGGCATGGGAGGGATGGTCAATACCAGCCTTTAACATTCAGATATTGCTGGGGAAGGGGAATAAATAAAATCCATAAATATGTGACAAATCTATGGACCTCAAATGGCAGAGATTTAGAAATGCTCTTTTAAAACACTGAGGGATATTTTTGTTGGGTTGGGGTGGAGTTTTTTTAAATAAAGAACTGCAAAGTGGGAATTTCTTTTAACATTTCCAGAAGTTGGTTTAATTTTTCATCCTTGCTTGACTTTCTACCATGAGTTGTTTGCCCTGAGGGACTCCAAAGGGATTAGGACCTCATAATTAACAAAGCAGTGAAAGATGGATGGGAAAGAGTGGAAGTTTCAGTACAAAATTATTTTGGTGACTCATATCTAAATAAAATCTTCACTAAGATGGAGAAATGCTCTGGGATCTTCCATAAGAACTTTGCATCCCTCATTTTTCATGTAACAGCTGCAAACAGGTAACACAGAGCTTTAGTCCAGACACTGCAGTTAGGTGGTTATGGGCTGTTTTCTGTATAGTAACTATTTGCTGCATCTCGTTTGTTTGTTTGTTTGTTTGTTTTGATTTGATTCGGTTTGGTTTGCTTTGCTTTTTGTTTTTCCTCTGTATAATTCCCTTACCCTGGAGTTGAGGAATGTTCCCAGAGAAATAGCATTTCTTTGAAAAATTCCTGATGATCTTTACTTTGCCTGGTTAATAAGTTGTTAATAAGAACAGAATATGTCTGTAAACTAAAAATTGCTGAGACCCCATCCCCAAGATGTGTTGAAGGTACATGAAATACGAGGTCTATTGCAGCCAAAAATGTTACATGACTGGCTCTATATAAATTTTCCCTCTATTTGTAACCCCAGATGTTCATGGGGAAGCAGAAATCCTGGAGATACTTTGCAAGCATTAACATGGAGAATTTTTTCTTCTTTGCTTCCTTCTTTATTTCTTCCTTTCCTTTCCTTTCCTTTCCTTTCCTTTCCTTTCCTTTCCTTTCCTTTCCTTTCCTTTCCTTTCCTTTCCTTTCCTTTCCTTTCCTTTCCTTTCCTTTCCTTTCCTTTCCTTTCCTTTCCTTTCCTTTCCTTTCCTTTCCTTTCCTTTCCTTTCCTTTCCTTTCCTTTCCTTTCCTTTCCTTTCCTTTCCTTTCCTTTCCTTTCCTTTCCTTTCCTTCCCTTCCCTTCCCTTTCCTTTCCTTCCCTTTCCTTCCCTTTCCCTCCCTTTCCCTTTCTCCTCTCCTTTCTCCTTTCTCCTTTCTTTTCTCCTTTCTCCTTTTCTCCTTTCTTTTCTCCTTTTCCTTCGCTTTGCCTTCCTTTTTCTCTTCCCTTCTCTTCCCTTTTCCTTTCCCCAAACGGGATCCCCACCTGTCCCCCGAAGGGCCGCGGGCAGTACGCGGCATCACCGCCGTACCGAGCGTCACGTCGCGATTCCCGAGGCCCAGAGCCGCCGCTTCGCAGTGTCCCGGGATGTGCCGTGCGGTGCATGGGATGCTCCGGGCCCGGCCGTCCCGGGCCACGGGGCGCTCCCGCGTCCCGGCAGGGGGCGCCCTGTGCTCGGACCCCGGGAGCGGCGGGAATGGATCCCGGGAACTGCGGAGATGGATCCCGGGAGCTGCGGAGATGGAGCCCGGGAACTGCGGGGATGGAGCCCGAGAACAGCGGGCACGGAGTCCGGGAATAGCCAGGATAGATCCCGGGAACAATGGGCATGGAGTCCGGGAATGGCCAGGATGGATCCCGGGAACGGCGGGGATGGAGCTCGGGAACAGAGGACACGTACCCCGGGAGCGGCGGGGCCAGGCCGTGTCCCGGAGCACCGCGGCCGCTCCCGGGCCGTGATCTCCGCCGCCGCTCCTCCGCGGGCTCGACGTGTTCTCCAGCGGGCCGAGGGGCGCTGCGGGGCTGCCCGGGGAGGGCAGGACACCGTCGGGGGCGAGCCCTACCGCCCCTCCGCAGCCCCCGCGCCCCGGCCGTCCGCTATATCGTTTGTGCCCCACGGCGGAGCGCAGCGGAGGGTGCCCCGGGCCCGGCCCGCCGCCCCCCTGCGCCGCCGGTGGCTTTTGTTGCCGGCGTTGCGGGGCGGGGGCGCGGGGGGCGGCGCGGCGGGGCGGGCGCGGTTTTGAGGCAGGAGCGGCTCGGCCCGTGCCATTCGCCTCCTGCCACTCCCGCCGCGCTCCGCCGAGCCGGTCCCTTTGTGCCGCCGGCCCGGCCCCGCTCGCCGCCTAATTGGACTCTGTATCGCCGGGGACGGGCGGGCGGTCGCCGCCTCCGGGCACGGCGGCGCGTCGGGGCGGGAGGGGCCGGGTCCGCGGCGGCTGCGGGCAGGGGCTGCGCGGAGCCCTCTCCTCCCGCCGCCTCCCGCCTGATCCCATTCGCCTTTGTGCGTGCCCAATCGCCGCGTGCTCCCCGCGCGGAGCGGGGATGACATTTTGATTTCATCATTAGCATCCGGCGCCGGGTTGACGCAGCAGCAGCGGCGGCGGGAGGCGGCGGCGGCAGCGACGACCCCGGCTCTTCGCCTGCCCGCAGCAGCCCCTCGGTGCCGCGGGCTGCGCGGGTCCCCCCGGCCCCCGCCCTGCCGCCCCCCCATGCGAGGGGCCCCCGGCCGGCCCCGCCACCGCGCTCCCACGCCGCCCCGCAGCGCCTGTCGCCCGCGCCGCCGGGAGCCGCCACCTGCGCGCCGGGCTGCGGGGCCAGCGGCGGGCAGGAGCCAGGCGGGCACCGGAGGATGCCGGAGACCGGGCAGGAGCAACCCAGCGCCCCACCGCCTCCCCCCAAGGAGTCCTTCTACATCAAGAACCTGCTCAACGGCGGGCCTCCCAAGGCGCCCCCCAAGCAGCCGCGGGCGCTGTTCGCCCCCTCGGGCAAGGCGGCGGTGGACGGTGCCGGCTTCGCCCTCTCACAGGTGGGCGACCTCGCCTTCCCCCGCTTCGAGATCCCGGCGCCGCGCTTCGCCCTGAGCGCCCACTGCCTGGAGCGCGCCCAGACCTGGTGGTACCCCTACGCCCTGACGCCGGCCGGAGCCCACCTGCCCCGCACGGAAGGTACCGCTCCCCGCAACTTCCTTCCTTCCTTCCTTCCCTCCCTCCCCGTCGGGGCGGCCGCGGTGGGCACCGGGGGCGGTGGGAAGAAAACTGTCGGGTCGTCCCGTTTCCCCCGACGGGATGGAGGGGGCCGGGAGGTGATGGTGTCTCTCTTTGTGTCCCTTATACCCTCCTTCTTCATCCCCCGCTTCGTCCTTCCCATCCAGCCGCAGAGAAATCCCTGCTGAGGGACTCGTCCCCCGCCTCGGGCACAGACCGGGACTCCCCGGAGCCGCTGCTGAAGGCGGAGGGGGAGCAGAAAGAGCTGGACTCCAAGAGCCCCGACGAGATCGTCCTGGAGGAGAGCGACTCGGAGGAGGCGAAGAAGGAGGGAGGCGCGGAGGACTGGAAGAAGCGGGAGGAGAGCCCGGAGAAGAAGCCGTGCCGCAAGAAGAAGACGCGCACGGTGTTCAGCCGCAGCCAGGTCTTCCAACTGGAGTCCACCTTCGACATGAAGCGCTACCTGAGCAGCTCGGAGCGGGCCGGCCTGGCCGCCTCCCTCCACCTGACAGAGACCCAGGTGAAGATTTGGTTTCAAAACCGCCGCAACAAGTGGAAGCGGCAGCTGGCGGCCGAGCTGGAGGCGGCCAACCTCAGCCACGCCGCCGCGCAGCGCATCGTCCGCGTCCCCATCCTCTACCACGAGAACTCGGGCGCAGAGGGGAGCGCGGGGGGCGGGGGAGCCCCCGGCACCCAGCCCCTGCTCACCTTCCCTCACCCCGTCTACTATTCCCACCCCGTGGTCACCTCCGTGCCGCTCCTGCGGCCCGTCTGAGCCCGCCCGCCGCTGCGCGGAGGGGCGCGGAGAGGCGCGCAAATCACCCGCCCGCTTGTAAGTACTCCAGCCCCTCGTGCGATTCACCCGGCCGGCGTCTGCGGAGCAGGGATTTTGGGGGAAGAGGTGCGGGAGTGGGGAGACCCCTCGGCGTGTGGTGGTAGGAGGAAAGTCACGAAAATCTAGAAAAAAAAATAAATGGGGGGAGGGAAAGGAAAATGAGGAAAACGAAAGCGGGAACTTGTAGAGAACCCTGGAGCTGTCACATCTTTTGTAAACGTGGATGAAAACCGCGATGGTCTCTGTGGCTTTAGTTTTATTTTTGTAAAAAAAAAAAAAAAAGGAAAAAATAGGGGGGGAAACAGATAATAATACTACAAAAAAGAATGATCCCAGGCCACTCCTCGAGATTTGCCAAATGCTAACGGGAAGCTGAATTTCTGTTCCTTTCGGACCTCTCCTTCTGCCTCCAAATAATTGTTCAGGCTCCTGATCCTGTCGTGACTCAAACTTCAACGACCACGACTTTTCATTTAAGCAGACCTTTGCCTCTTTGCTTGCCCACCTTTTGTACCTTTCTGTTTCTGTCACGGGACTTTTATGAGCAAGAAATACAGCCTCAGAGTGAACGGTTAAATACACCTGCACGCTTTGAGTGACCCTTATTTATTATCGTTTACTTAGACATTTTTAATTCTTGTTTATAATTCTTGTTTTCCTAGTTGTCGGGTTGTTTCGGGTTTTTTTCCTTGTAAAGTCATTTCGGTATTTTGGGGAGAAAAAAATCTGTACCCTTTTGCTTTCTTTTGTAATACTAATTATTATTATTAATATTATTGTACTTTTGAACTGTGCAATATTGTATGATGATTCTTAAAGCACTGCTTTTATTTGAATGGTGAGGAAAGGGTTTTTAGCAATGTAAAACTGCGTTTGTTCATGTTGTACAAAATTAAATAAAAAAGAATTAAAAGCGAAGGAAAGTGAGAAGCGAGGAGCAGGGCATGGGAATCAGCATCAGCCCGGCTTATGCGAATAGATAAGGGAGATTCGGTGAGCTGGGCGCTTTAAGTGAAGGACAATCAACTTTAGGGTAATTTTAATTTATTTGATATGTTGTACAGTTTTCTTCTAAAGTCCATTGAGTATGTGGATTTTAATAGGCAGAAATCAAGTGAGGAGTGGACACCTCTAGTTTCTCTCTGTCTTAGTGTCTACTCACCTGTTGTCTGACGAATGTTTGCTGTCTTCCCAAGGGTTTGGGTTGGTTGGTTCCTTTTCATTATTTTATTTCAAATTTTGTTTTCCCCTTTCGGTTATACTCTCTGCCCTCTCGCTTTCTGTTAGGGATCGATCCTATTTTTGAAACAGCCTATATTGTTATAAACTTAATGTTGTGGTGGAAAAAAAATCAATAAAACCCGTTCCTTATCATTTTTAAGTGTGATTTTGGATGAGGAAAAAAAAAGAAGAAAATATAAACAACAATAAAAATAATAATAAAAATAAATAAACAAAAAAATAACCCAAGAGTTGTCTGGGAGCGCTGTCGCCCTGGTCGAGGTGCGGGGACAGGGGCACGGAGCCACCCCTGCCGGGAATCCTTGGAGCGGGTGTCCGGAGTTTCCCGACGGGAAGAGCATCGGGGACTGGAGAGACCTTTCCCACCTCCGGCGCTGCCGGGTTCACGGCGGCTCGGTAACCCCGACAGAGGGGTCGCAGACTCCCAAGGAGCCCCCGGAGACAGGGGAGGGCGGGGGGGGGGGTCTCTTCCCACGGGAAGGCCGCCTCCCCTTCCCGGAGGCTTCCCCTGAACTTCTGGCCGCCCCTTCCTCTGGGTCCCCCCACCCGAGACTGCCCTTCCCCTCTCTCCCCTCCTCTGGGGGATGCCACAGGGGTGTCCAACCCCCCCGGACTGCGCCCTCTGCCCACGGCCGGAGCCGTCACGCGTGTTAATACCCCCGGCAGGGTTATTTGGAGATAGGATCGCTCTCCGCTTCCCGCAGATTGTCCCGAATCGACGTGTTGATAGCGCCGAGGGCAGGACTTCGGGGCAAAGAAATCAAAATAAAACTCAGCGTTGCGAAAAGATAATCCCGCGTTTTCTTTTCGTTTGGGATAAAAACCCTGGCAATGGGTCGTAAATGAAAAATAAACAGAGTTTCGGAGTCAAAATACGGTGCTGGCTGTGTCGCCTACAAACAGAGGGATGCCTTTGCTGTTTGCTGTACCAACTTTGGGACAAGTCGCTTGCAGTTCATTAAAAATATTGTTGTCATAGTAAATAGCTCTTTCCATTTTACAGCGCGGCAGCACGATGTTATCAAACGGCAGTGAAAAAAAGCTCATTTATTTCTGGTCAGTGCCCAGAAAACGATTCCGGACCCTTCCGGCCCTTCACCAGCCGAGGAAGGAGTCGCTGGACATCAGCGCGACTCCGGCCCTGCAGCGCGGCCTTTGCGCGGCTGCGGACAGCGGGCACCGGCCAGTCCTGCCCATTCCGTGAATGTCAGTGGTATTTCCCAAGGGAATGATGATTTGGGTGGGGTTGATGGAGCTAGGTAGCACTTTTTTTTTCATTAAGGGGAAAAAAAAAAAGGGAAAAAAATCAACCAGATTCCAGCTTTTCTCTTCCCGCTGCCCTTGCACACCGCGGCATCGACAGAAGACAGATGCTGTGAAGCCGCACCGTGATGTTGGGCGCGGGGCCGAGGGCCTGTGAGCCCAGGTCGCTGCCACCATCCCGAGCCACCTCTCTCCAGCAGCCGGGCTTTCCCCACACCGCGGGCGGCAGGGATTCCTCGGAGCGGGATGCTCTTTTCTGTTCGCATCCGCAGCAAGCCGAGCCTGGCGCTCAGGCTTTTCTCAAGCTTTCACAAAGTCTACCCAAACTCCGTTATATCCCTCAACGCTCCAGCTAAATGGGAAGCGAGCGTTTTAATATCTCTCTTCGAGGGAGATGCCCACTGAGCGGGGGCTCCGATAGCCCTGGCTCTTCCCACTGAGCTGCGCCACTCCCGGGCGGGGAGCGCCGGCCTGGAGCGAGACAGGCTGCCAAGGGAGCCTACCCTCCTCCCGCACCTTTGGCCCTGCCTAAAGTTTGTGGAGATCTCGCGTCCCCCTGGGATGAAGTGAAAGCAATCGCTTGGAGTGGCGGAAAAAAATTATCTTTGCAGAAATAAAAACTGTTTGGTGGGAGGAGGGTGCGATTCAAAGAAAGTTGCTTCGTTCCACTCGGCTGTTGGCAACTCCGCGGCCACTTCTGTTTACTGCTACAATCCCGCTCGGCAAATCTCTGCCTTTGTTTGCAATTCGAGAGATAACACAGTTCTTCTCGGCCACTGTTTTGAGCTTGGCTGAACAGAACTAGCTCGTCTGTTTGTGGTCGAAACACACATGTATTTCTTTTATTTGGTAGTAAATAGAGGTTTGCTGTGTACAGCAAACAGCGGAGGGAAAGATATAAACTTCCCAGCCACCACATTTTGGGATTCAGAAGAGTTTTGCCTCCCGGAGGGCTGAAGTAGGGACCGAGGGGCGCGGAGCCGTTCGGCCCCTCCAGCAGCCACACGCTCCCTGCGAGCCACGTTGGGAGGTTGGTATTTTTTTATCCCAATTATTACTGATAAATTTAAAATATTTTATCCGTATATTTGCAAGTTTTCTGGTCCAGGTCGGTGGGAAATGTTTGCTTCTGCTGCCTAGCGAAGGACGGGCGGCAGAGGTGGGGACACATGGAGCCGTTCGGTGGCAATTATCCCGCCTTAACGCAGTGGTGGAAAACTGTGTGGTTTGGGGGTTCTATTCTTTTTTTTTTTTCCCAAATATGCTGCAAGTGTCTCTGTAATAATCACTTTACTCTATCGACTTGGCATAGTGTGCTAACGGAATGAGAAGACCATTAAGAGCATTAACAGATTGGTACAGCATAATGCTTCAGTTCATATTGATCGTAAAACGTCTGTAAAATATTGTTTCAAATGAATCTATTGTTCCTGCGCTCTTTCGGCGGTGTTGATGACCTTGGTTTGTTCTCGCACATCCAAATTATCTTCTCGCCGCTCCCATATGATTGGGAACCGGGTGTTGGGACCTGTCGCCCCCGTCCCCGACGCTCCGGGCCGCTCCCGCGGACCCTCACCTACCAGAAAACGTAGTTTGAGGGTTCGCAATCACCTCAAAAAAAAAAAAAGAAATAAATAAAAAAGAGTGCGTGGGGAGGAAAGGACCCCTTGTGATTGTGCCCTGCATGTGAGAGCGGCTCTCCCAAGCCTCCCTCCGCTCCGCACCGTGCGAGGCTGCCGAGATAAACCTCTCCCGGGATCACATCCTCGGGAAGCCCGCAGAGTTGCCCAACGGAGACGTCTAAATCTGTTTAGATCAATATAAAGTCGAAGGGGGTGCAGACCCTGCAGCCTCTCCCCAGGCAGCCCCCGCCCCGCACCCCGCGGGGTTGGGCCGCGCCGGGACGCGGGGGGACCCCGGGGAGCAGAGTCCGCACCCGGGGCCCTTCGTGACTCTCCCGAGATGGTCGTGCATATTTTACAGACCAAATCAGCCAATCACTCTAGTTCAGCGCGATGCCTCGGATTTAAAACTCCCTCGCCCCACTCCCTGCGAGCTGGAAGGTGCCGTGGGACGCCCGTCCCCCCGGCGAGGACACGCGTGTCGCCCTGGCAGGGAGCGCAGCGGCCCCGCCGGGAGCTCCCGCAGGCGTGGGAAGCGGCACCTCGACAGGAATGAAACCTCCGCTTCTCTCAGGTTTGGTCACCTGGTCTAGGCTCTCCTGAGCTTCGATATTTTAAATAAATATAAAGAATCTCTTGCTCTCCTCAGCTCTATTCGCCTTCATGATGGAGTGGAACCATCAGATTTTCATCAAAGTTCTATTAAGTGAAACATAGGTTGCAGGGCACCCTCTGATTGAAACAGTTTAAATTTTAATTGTGTTTTTAATTTGACATATAGTTGCAGAAAGGAATGACACTACAACGCCAAGGGGCGGTCGATTTTCTTAATTTCTCCCAGAGGAATTGATGAGTCTATCAGGCCACTAGATTGGAAACACATTAAAGCTCTCTGGTTAGGTTGTTAATTGGAACTTGATGGATAGGGGGCCTTGGATAGGCTATGCTGATCCAATCTTCATGACTTTCTGTTTTCCAATAAATTACACGATTCATTTTCCAGCCACAGATTACATAAATTGTACACCTCTAGGGCTCTCTTTTTCAAATAGGGAGCCCTTTTCCCCAAAAGCCTATTGCGAGATGTCATTTGCACCAAAAAACGAGCAGCAGAGGCTCTTGAATGAAAATCGAAACATAATCAACGTTTATACTTAGAAAATTTATTGAGATCATTTTCTCTGGTATTTCCTTATTTTAAAGTTTGGACGCGCCATATATCATAATCCACACGTGTAAAGGGGACTGTGTTTAATATTTATCGAAGCTTGATTCCAAGATCAAACTTGTTTATGACTTCATCTGTCATTTCAGAGGGAACCTTCTCCCGATATTACGGCCGCTCAACAAGCCTATTTTCCGAGTGCTGCAAAAGCAGCGGAGATCAATTTTTATTAGGCTCCCTTTGAAAGCTTGCTCAGGGCCACTTTAATATCGAGCATTGTAATAATCTGGAGATCTAAACTTTAAGCGTTCGCTCTGTCTTTCAAAGTTTATCTTTGCCGCGGCGTTTGATCATCTGTGCCCCGACGGGACGGGCTGCGGGGAAGGAGTGGGGAAAGCGGCCAGCCGCGGGTTGCCCCCTCGCAAAACCCTTCCCGTGGCCGGCAGTCCCTGCCCTGATGAATATTTGATCAGATGATAATGAGAGCATGGCTGGGCCGCTTCGACCTGCTGTTCCTCCCCTCCCGACAGCGGCGTCGAGCATCCCGCAGAATTCGCTTTGGCTTCCCTCTCTCCCGAGCGGAGAGGCCGTTTGACAAGTTTCTCCTGGAACAGTAATTGCAGCGAAGTCTGGTCGTTTTGAAGCTGTGGCCGAGCAGACCTCACGTCTGCCCGCTGCGTTTGTGCAGCCCGGCCCGCCCAGCATCCATCTCCCAAGGCCCTGGAGTATCCCCTTGGCTCGGCCGCAGCCAGACAGACGGCTCCCACGGGCAGGACCCCCCTCCTCGGGGAAGGGAGGGTATTGTCAGAGGCACTCAGTGCTGGTGGGCTTCGAAGGGAAGGAGCTGCTGTGGGCGGCACCTGGGGGCAGTGGTGCCGCTGCAGTGTCACGTCGCGCGGCTGCTGAAGGAGTGGGGTTGCACCTCGACGCCTTCCTTCCCTGCTTCGGGCCCGTTCCCAAGAAGGAGCCGCGGGCTGGCAGACCACAGGGGCTCTCCCCAGGTCGGGCAGGTCACCTGGACGGCTCTTGCCCGGATCCCCCTTGCCCCGCTCCCCGCCCGCGGGCGGGGTGTTGGGTCTGCGTGCGGGGCCAGCCGGGGCGGCGGAGTGGGATGAAGGACGATTTCTTAAATTGTATTTCAGTGCGGGGTCTTTCCGGGTTAATGAGCTGACATCATGATTAAAGCTGACCATTTGTAATGTGTCGCGACCCTGTTGAAAAGCACTGAAAAGGTTAATGTGGTAAAACAGGACAGCACCTGCCCCTCAGAGGGAGAGGAGGAGCTGGAACACTTTTCCTAATCAATTAGTCCATTAATGAGTCTATCAAGTAGTTAAGTAGTTAAAGATTATGCCGCTGGTCTGGGTAACAGTCGTCATCTCGCTATACCTAATTATATTATAAGTACTTTATTCAATATACCAGACATAATATGGTGACTCGGAGTTAATGAAAATGTCATTTTAAAACGTCTTGACATTTGTCTCTATTGATTTGTATATTTCCATCTCATTCTTTGCTTTCCCTGATTTGATTTTTTTGAGGGGGGTATTTTCTGGATAGAGAGAAAACGACCGCACTGCGGAGGGGGCGGAATCAACAGCTGGGGCCGGCAGAGACCCCCGCCCCACACCGCTCGGGCAACCTGGGGTTAAAAACCCGGTGCCACGGCCCCTGCCGAGGCCAAGGATATTGCACCTGGATGCGGGTGCGATAAAACCCACCCGGATTTCCGTGCTGGTGCAGCGCTTCCCACTTACTCCCCTCCTCAGGGTTCCTCCCCGGCCGTACCGGGGACTGCAGCAGCCCGGACGGGGACGGCTGCGGATTCGGGGACAGCCCTTACCCGCGGACACGGGTGTCTGCGGAGGGAGGAGGGCCCAGGGAGCGGATTTATCCCTTTGGAGTCGCGGCAGTAGGGATACGGAGGCACAGGGGAGGGAGGCTCTGCCGGGGGACAAGGGGGAGTGTAAAGCTGCCACCGTGGGGCACCCGATGGGTGACCTGGCTAGTGCCTACCACGCTGGCCCCGTTACCGGGACTCCTTTCTGCTGCTTCCCAGGGCGGTAGGCAGGCACCGATTCCATGCCGGGAAGGGGGAGGCCCCAGTTCCTGGTCCCAGGCAGCCGTCGGGGCTCGGCCTCCGCCTGGCTCTCCAGGAAAAGAGGGATTCAGGCCCAAAAAACGCGGGCGTGAGGAGTCCCTCGGGCTCGCAGCCACGGCTCCGTGCATTCCTGAAAAGGTGGAGGATCCCGGTAGGGTCCCTGTCCTCGGCCCCTTGCCCCACGTTTCCCTGGGGACAGGTGTGACAGAGCGGCTGCCACCCGCAGGTTTCCCCTTCCAAGGGCAGGAGCGGCGGGGGAAGAGCTGCGATCGCTGTGATTTATGCCCCCTGGGAGGAAGACCCCCTGACTCCTGGCAAAGTTTATTTGGAAATGCAGCGGGATGTTCCCTCCCTCCCTGCTCCCCAAGGCTACCAGACCGTGGGATGAAAATGCAGGAGGTATTTCGTGGGACATTTTTACGGGCTGCAGCTCAGCGCAAACCCCGCGCTCTGGAAGGTTTCCCAGCGCTGCGAGCAGGCAACACACCGTGACAGGTTTTTTCCCTCCTCTAATGAGAAGGGTAAAGATCCCCGGATAAACACAAGGTGTTTATCCCAACATCCCCCGCCCCCTGGGCGACATAAGCCATTCAACCCACGTCCCTCTCGCCCACTCGGGGTGGAGGGCAGGAGGGACGGCGGGCGCCCAGCAGCCCTTCCCCCGGGGGTGCGGGATCAGTGTCCCTCCGGGGACCGCGGTGAGGATCCCGCGGGGGTTCCTCTCGGGCCTGGTGCTTCCCCCCAACCCCCATCATTCCCGTACCCCGCGGGTTTCCAAACTTTCTGTGTCCGCCGCCGCCGTGATTGGCGCGGCGGAGGCCACCTCCATGCAAATGAAGCCCCGCCGCCCGCCGCCCGCAGATCAATAGGGACGCGGGGGAAGGAGCATGCATTCCGCCTGGGCCGGCGCGGGGACAGCCGCCCGCCGCACGCCCCCAGCGCCCCCCGAAACCAGCCCCCCGACGGCTCCCCGCAGGCTGCCGGGGCACCCCCGCCCCGCGCACCCCGAGCCCCTCTAAAGCGAGAGCTTCCCTTCTCTGCTTTCTTATGAACCCAGGATGAGCAGCAAAGAAGACCCGAGCAAGTGCTGTCCGGCGGCTGCTCCCATCTCCAGTTTCACCATCCAGTCCATCCTGGGCAGCGGCAGCGCCGAGCCCCCCCGGGAAGCCGGCGGAAGGGCGCCCGCCTGGCCCGCCCGCGCCCGGACCCTCTCCCTCTCCTCGGACGACGAGGAGCCGGAGGAGAGCTGGAAGCATCGCGGCTGTTTCTGCCCCGAGGCTCAGGGCCCCGCCGAGGCGTGCCACAAGCACCAGCCCCTCAGCTTCACCTGTCTCGGTGAGTACCGGGACTGGACGGCACGGGATGGGACGGGGCGTACGGGGCCCGCCGGGAAGGGCCGCGGAGGGCTCGGCCCCGGCCCGGCCCCCGAGGGAAATGGGAGGGGGGAACGTGTCGCACCCTCCCTGCTTTCAGGGCACAGACTGTTTGCGCCGTCCGAGGGTGATGCGGGAGGAAGGAGCTCCCGGAAAAAAAGGGCGTTTTTTTCCCTTTCCCACCACACCAGGGGTTGATTTCCCCGAGGGATGTGGTGTGACGGATAACGTTCGCTTTCTTAGATTCTGGTTATTTACAGCGCTCGGGGAAAGGGAAGAACGATGTTTATTTTTTTAGCATTAATTCTAAATAAACGGTCTGTGAAATGCGATCCTGTAAAGTAAAATCTTCCGGCTCGTGTCGGATAGGAAGGCTGGTACTCAGCTGCTTTCACTGAGGCACTCACACCCACCTCTCCGTCCGTCCATCCATCCATCCATCCATCCATCCATCCATCCATCCATCCATCCATCCATCCAAGGGAGGGACAGGGATAGCCCAGGAAGGGGATGCCTTCCCCCGGCTCCTATTTTGTCTTCCACGGGGAACAGAGGCGGCGGATGCCTGCTTGGGGTCTCGCCTCGTTGTTTCCCCGCTCCGGGGTGGTGGTGTCGGCCGTCGGGGGTCCCGGTGCCAGCCTCCGTGCGACCCCCGCGCTGTCGCTCTGTTGCAGGCAGCGCCAAGGGAAGCGGAGCGGCGGCGGCGGCGGCCGGCGGGGAGCGGGGGCCCTTCCTCTCACCCCCACAGCAGGACTGTAAGGACGAGAAGGAGAAGTCTCTGGGACCCTCCTCGCCCTCCTGCGGGGACCGGCAGCGCGACGGCGGGGACCGGCAGGCCGGCGCCGCCAAGAAGAAGACGCGCACGGTGTTCAGCCGCAGCCAGGTGTATCAGCTGGAGTCCACCTTCGACATGAAGCGCTACCTGAGCAGCTCGGAGCGGGCCTGCCTGGCCTCCAGCCTGCAGCTCACCGAGACCCAGGTGAAGACCTGGTTCCAGAACCGCAGGAACAAGTGGAAACGGCAACTCTCGGCCGAGCTGGAGGCGGCCAACATGGCCCACGCCTCGGCGCAGACTCTGGTGGGGATGCCGCTGGTGTTCAGAGACAATTCCCTTCTCCGAGTGCCGGTGCCCCGGTCCATCGCCTTCCCTGCCCCTCTCTACTACCCTGGCAGCAACCTCTCGGCCTTACCGCTCTACAACCTCTACAATAAGATCGACTACTGAGCGCCGCGCCCGCCCCGTCGGGACCGGGACCGGGACCAGGAGCGTGGCCGGGAGCGTGGCCGGGGCCGGGGCGGCCGCGGGAGCTCCGTGCGGGGTCTGGGGCCGCCCCCGCGAGGGGGCACAGGAACCGAACTGATGGGAGGGACGGGGCAACTGAGAGCCCGGGGGCACCCCCGCCTCTCTCCCCTCCTGCTATCCTGCCACTTGAAAAGAAAAAAATTTAATTAATTAAAAAAGCGTTATTTCAGATCTGTAAATATTTTTAAAGAAAGAAAGAAAACAAAAAAAAATTAAACCGCTTTAAGCCTCGTTTGTAAATTTTTGCCACCTCGATCGCGTGTCCCCGAGGTGGGACCCCGGGATCCGGGAGTGCCCCGCAGCCCGACCGAGACCCGTGCACGGGGAGAGCGAGAACGACTTAAAACTCAGAGGGTTTATTTTTTTTATCCCTGCAATTTTGCTCTTTATCTCGTTTCCTGCAGGGAATTCCAGTCTCATTCCCCTGGTCGTGTCCCGGCGATGTCTCGGTGTGCCGCTCCCGGCTGGGGGTTGAAAGGAATTCCCTGGAAAGTTTCGGTAGAGGGGATCGTGTTGGTAGAGGGGACCGTGTTGGTGTTTTGCGGCGTATTTTGGTCCCCACGGGGCATCCAGGACGGCTCCCCGCAGGACACGGCCTCGATCGGTCACTCAAAAACCAGCAAATCCCGCAGCAAAGTGGCCACCAAACCGCTGCCAGCGGCGACCAAACCGCTGTCAGCGGCGACCAAAACGCGGCCAGCGGCGACCAAGCCGCGGCCAGCGGCTCCGGTGCCGAGTGCGGGGGGTGTCACGACAACGATGGCAGCAACAAAAAATACCCGCCAAAAAAAAAAAGAGAGAATTAAAACACACCAAGGGATGAATAACGCGGTGCTCAGAGCCGGGGAGGAGAACGCTCTCCCCGCGCCCCTCGGACGGCGTTCCAGCCCCAGCCCCTTGCCCGGGGTACCGGCAACCCCCGGGGAGGGGGAATTAGGGTTAAGGGTTGGGGTCGCTTGGCTGTTGGCGCTCTGTTTTAGGGGGAGTAACTCGTATCTGGGGCTCGAACCATCGCCCTTCACCATCCGCTCTGTCCCGCGGGGCTTCCCCGGGATGGGACGGGGCAGAAGGGACCGGCCCTCAATGGACTACAACTCCCGGCGTGCCCCGCGGCGGCGGCGGAGGGGGGAGGCGCGCGGCGCACGCCGGGGACTCGCGTGACGCGCGTTCGAACCGGCCAATCGCGGGGGCGAGCGGCGGTGCGCGCGCGCGGGCGGAGGCGGCAGAGGTGAGGCCGGGCCGGGATCGGGATCGGGGTCGTGTCGGGATCGGGATCGGGATCGGAATCGAGATCGGGAATCCAGAATCCGGACCGGGATCGAGATCCGGACCCAGATTCGGGATCGAGATCGAGACCCGGCCCTTGAGGACGGCCTCACCCCTCGGTGCGGCCTCATTCCCCGGTGCGGCCTCGGCGCTCCCGGGCCTTTCCCTCACTCTCTTCCCTCACTCTCTTCCCTTCCCGCCCGCAGCGTCTCCCTCATCCCGACGTGCTCCCCCCGGGCCGGGCTGGGACAGCGACCCACCGTGACTTCGAAGGCTTTCCCTCGGCGCCGCGCGGGGCAGCGGGAGCAGCAGGAGCTCGTCCAACATGAAGACGGTACTTTAATTTTAATGTTTTCTCGGTAAAAGCGCGGGATGGGCGTCCCGAGGCTCTCACCTGGGCGTTCTGCTTTGTTGGAGCAGCTCCGTCCGTGAGTGGCAGAGCTGTGCCAAGAAGGACTATAAAGGCTCAGATTTCTTACCTGTTCACTAATTTTCTTTTTTTTTCCGCGAAAACTGAATCCTGTGGCTAGGTCAGAATTGCAGTTTCAGCCTATAATGTCGTCTTTAAGACTTATTTCTTGTGATGCTTCAACATTTTACCAGCACTTTGTTGAGTTGGGCATGACACTTTGGTTTGGAAACCTGGTTGTGAAGCAGCTGTTTTTGTGGAAGTGCAGAGCTCTTTATCTGTTTTATTTTTTTTAGTATGTGTAAGATGCAGGATATATTTAAATTCTGATATTATGTATGTTGTTCTGGATTAAAAATACTTTTGGGACATCCCTTCAGGTTTCTGACTTTGCTTCCTGGCTTTGCTTTTGGGCTGGTTAATAACTTGAACCAGGTCTCAGATAATACAACTTGTACCTCAAATCCTCATCTTTGTTCTTTGAGTTTTCTGGGACAAGTAAATGAAGTAATTACCAGGTCCAGTCTAATTTTCCTAATTCTGAATCCCTATAGATTTTATGTCTCTGTTTGAAGCCTTCACTGCTTCAGGTGCTGCTGAATTCCCTGTAGTGTTCCTATGGAAAGATGTGTGGCAAAATCTCCAGCCTCTCTTTTCCCAAGTATTCCCAGAGGGGCTCAGAAAGAAACATTTCTATTAGAATATTCTTTTTTTTCATCACTTCATGGGTAAATGGCAGAAATAGCCCTTTGTGTTGTCAGAGTGGGTGGGATTTTTGTTTTTTGAAGGATGTCTTGCCATCACCTGCCAAGGCTCCCACTCAGGAAGTCTCTCCAGTGTAAGAATGTGTTTTGCTCACCTTATTACACAACTTGGTGATTGTTTAGTTATTGACAAGCCCTGAACTGGAGTCACTGTGCCCTAAATTTGAACCTTGCCCTTGTTCATCTGCTCATTCTCTCCTGATTTATTCTCAGAGGTGTAATCTTACCTTGCACGTGCAGATCCAGGAGGGACAGTGTGACAGAAAATCTGAGATAATTTACCTCTCTTCCCTTTTTGCAAGGGAAATGTGCAGTTACTTTGTGAAGCCTTAAAAAAAGTTTGGGTTGTTTTGTTGGTACACATGTAATGAACAATTTCTTCTAAAGTGTTTGTAAGATCTGAACTGTTTTCCAGCTGAAATTTGCAGTTCATAATCTCTTCTGTCCATGGAGTTTTTGTATATGCAACAAAACTGTGTAGTGGGTGCTGCAGTTGCCTTCAGAGTCATTGATCAGTCATTGAATTGTTGATATTTTTTATATGTTCTCTCTACATTTCAGCACCACACAAAGCATAACCTCCCTTTCTTTCCTGCCCTTTGGATTCTAAAAAAAGGGAAAAAATTCCTTGTTGCAAATATTTTGTAGCACTTGGGGAAACCCAAAGGATGGGAAGTTGCAGAGCACCCACAGCTGTGTAAAAGATGATCCAGTTGCAATTCTTGGAAGTTTATGGCAGTCATACCAAATGAGCAACAAATCAACACTTTCTGGAGTTTTCAAATCAGATTCCTGTCTGCTTATATCTGTTTTTTAAAGTAACTTCTTGATTCTCACAGTGATTTACAAATATTTAATTTAAAAAATGCAGCCACACACAGAGTAGAGTGAGGGAAATACGTTTGTAAGTAACAATATCTAAGCCTAGAGATGACAATAATGTTAATATTTTTGTACTGTTTATTCCACATTATATTTGATATTTGAAAGCTCTCAGTAGGGGAAGGAATTTATTGAGGTTTTGGACAGGGATTGGCATCTTGAATTTTAGAGTTTATTTATCAGAATTCTGGATGTTCTGAACTTGCTCTGTGTCAAAGCCAGGAAACTTTTCAGGCCTGTTTTGAGCTGCCTTGCAGGTGTCTCAGTTTATCTCTCTGACTGGCTGGGCCTGTGCTCTTGTAACCACTAAAATTGTATCTGTGCCTTATTGTCTGCAGATGACGGGATCAAACGAGTTCAAACTAAACCAGACTCCAGATGATGGAATTTCATCGGTCAAGTTTAGTCCAAATACATCTCAGTTCCTGCTTGTTTCATCCTGGGACACGACAGTTCGGCTCTATGATGTTCCTGCCAACACCATGAGACTCAAATATCAGCATTCAGGAGCTGTCCTGGACTGTGCTTTCTATGTAAGTGTGTGAGGTTATTTTTAATTATTATTTTACAGACATACAGTGCCCAACGTGTGAGAAATTGAACTTAGAGGGAGGGAAAATGCTACCTGAAATGCAGGCTAGAAAATAGAGCTTACTTCTGACCTTTTTTGATGAGCATCATTCTAGTCCTAAATACAGGCATTTCCTGTGAAGGGACAGGCACTCACAGATCACAGAATCCCAGACTATTCTGAGTTGGGAGGGACCCACACGGATCATCGAGTCCAGCTCTCAAGTCAGTGGCCCACTCAGGGGATTGAACCCATGACTTTGGCATTATTCCAACCAAATTTTAACCAACTGAGCTAACCAAGTAACTCATTCCTGGCACGAGTGGTGGGCAAAAGTAACTGGATCTGGTTTGTGCTGTTCCTGCAATGGTGTGGTTAATTGTGTGTGTGCCTTACAGAGAGTTGTACTGGTGGGACACAGCCAGAAATCCCTACCCACAATAAATAAATGCCCATAACCAATTTGTATTTTCTTTTTACCTTCCCACACAGGGTTGTTCTGAAAACGTGGCATTGTTCCCAATGAGACATTTATTAGATACTTGGTATCTCTATTTTTAATGCACTGAATGTGAAATGGGCTTCAGAATGGTTTATTAGTGCCACTTTTTTGTTTTGTCTCTTCTTGGTATAACAAATGAAGCAGGAGGTTTCAGTTATAATTTTTTTGCACTGCGTTCTGACGTGTCCTCTAGTGATGTGACCTTGGTGTGTTACTGAATGTTTTAAGCATCAGTTTAAATTTTTGAGTCTGTGTGTGGTTCTGAATTAGTTTTAGCAGGGTTAGAGTTAGAAGGATTGCACTGCAGTTCGATGGAACTGAGGTTGTCAGTCGTTTAAAATGTTCATAGAATCACAGAATGGACTGGGTTGGAAAAGACCTCCGAGACCATCAAGTCCAACCCTTGGTCTAACTCCAGTCCCTTTACCAGATCATGGCACTCAGTGCCACGGCCAAGCTCAGGTTAAAAACCTCCAGGGATGGGGAATCCACCCCCTCTCTGGGCAGCCCATTCCAATGCCTGAGCACTCTCTCTGGAAAGAATTTTTTTCTGTTATCCAACTTATGTCTTATGTGTTTTCCTCTTACAGAAATGGAAATGATTTGGTATAGCCTCTAACTGCCTTTAAATTTATTTTTTTAGTTTCACTTTTAAACTTAGAAAAAATTCATATACCTCAAAGCACTTAAACATTTTGCAGAGTTTCTGTCATCTGCCTGTGTAAATCTGGGCCAGATCTTAACCCTCGTGTCTTAATTTCCATCTTCCCAAGAGTCCTGAAAGTGAGCCCTTTGTTATGAGCTTAGGAATGCAATGTACACAGCAGCCATGGAAAATTAATGATGTCACAAGGTGAAATCTTGTCCTTTCCAGGATCCTACCCATGCCTGGAGTGGAGGGCTGGATCAGCAACTGAAAATGCACGATTTAAACACGGACCAAGGTAAGCAGATTGAATTCTGAATGGGCTCAGCAGCTGGTCTGGGCTGCAGATCTACAGACTTGAACAGATCTATTTAAAGTTCTTTAGACAGGGGGTATTTAAGTATCTGGCAGAATAACTATTGGCCCTAAACGAATGGAATAATCTGGCAGGTTGCCAAAAAGCTTGGTAGGTGCTTGTAGGCAGCATTGAGTTGGATTTCTGATGATAATTCTGTTCTGCCAGAGGCTGTGGTGTCTCAGTTAGGGGGAATTAGCCAACCTGAACCAAACCTGACCATGTTGTTTTTCAGAGGTTTGTGGATTGGATATATTTAGAATGATCTTTGAGGTAGAGGGTATATAAAGCTTTTGGCCTTGAATTACAATTTTTTTTCTATCAAAACAATGTCCAAAAATAACAGTTCCAGTGCCTCGTTGGTGCAAAACTTGGAACTAGTTTGTCTCAGTCTTTTGTGTGTGTTAAAGAGAAGAGCAAGTCTCAGCCAGAGATAAATGTGGTCACCAGAACCAGCCAATAGCCAGGGCTTGCCCAGCGAGTGTGTGCAGTAATGTTACCAAACAGATCAAACAATTTGGCTTTAGAAGTTTTCTGCAAGTGTTTTAATTCCTTTCTCTTGTCATATTACTATATTAATGCAGTAATATATACAAGCTTAAGTTGCTTTCTGTATTAGTGTATTTGTCAAAGGTGATACCATTTGATACTGGACATGCTTTGTACCTCTGAGGATCTCTCTGTGACTGCCTAAACTCCTGAGCTCCCTTTCATAACCTCAGTTTAAATTTAACAGTCCTGATCTTTGCCAAAGTTCTGCTTCTGAAGGCTGAACTATCCTTAAAGGGACTCCTGTCCCCATGGAAATGTACCCATGGAATGTCAAAAAATGTTTGTACTGCACAGTGTCCTTTTTATTCTTTATTTCACACATTCTGACTGTTTGTAGGACCAGTACAGTTACAGTGTATTGTATTTTCTTACAGAAAACAGTTACAGTGTATTGTATTTTCTTACAGAAAACCTTGTTGGTGCCCATGATGCTCCCATCAGGTGTGTTGAGTATTGCCCAGAAGTGAATGTCATGGTGACTGGAAGTTGGGATCAAACAGTGAAACTGTGGGATCCCAGAACTCCTTGTAATGCAGGAACCTTCTCTCAGCCTGAAAAGGTGTGTGCTGGGTGCTGTATTGCAGGGGACACGTTAAATAATGTATCCTGTGACTGCTGAAACGTCATACAGGGCACTGAAACTGAATTGAGTTTGTGAAGTTTTGTTTAATGGTTTTTAAGCTGTGAAACCTGTGAGTTAAAAGATTGGTATTCAGAATGTATTGCAATTTTTAGGTAGAGACTTTGAGCTTTCTTCAGTAGGAGAGCATCACTTAATTCTTGGTGCTTGTGCTAGGCCAGATTCTTACAATTTAAAATAAATTTGAAGGAAGACATGACTAAAACAGCAGCTTGGCTTAATTGTAAATATGTACTGTTTATTTCCTTTAATGTTAGGATTTTAGGTATATCAGACTGTGGCAGTCCTAAGGTGTGACTGTTCTGGAATGTGCACAGAGATACAGGAGGAGGCCATTTAATGTAGCCTGAAATAATAATTTGGTTTTTCACTTGTGTTAAAAAATTGAGCAGAATTTCTTGTGTTGTGATTTATCTGTGTTATACCAATGCCTGGTAAATGGATATTCTTCCAGTACTGAAATCCTCTGTGCTAATGGGAGGCCTTAGAGAAATAAGGTAAAATGGGATGTCTTCAGGTATTTCTTATGCTCATATGGAATATTAATCTTTATTCTGCTTTTGGTGGTGTCACTGAAAGAATTAAGCAACAGTAATTTCTGTTTTTTTCAGAGACTTAAACACAGGCTGGCTTGGATAATTTTACATACAAATATTTTTTTGCCTGTATCTTTTTAAAATTTCATTTAGCACTGTGACATTGTATTGTCAAGTCCTAATTATGAGGCATTATTACATTCCCTTTGCCCCTAAATGGCTCTTACTTTTGTTCCAGCGTGGCTGGATCTGCTTCTGCTGAGACCTTTGTTCAGAATAAAGTAATTGCATTATTTCTAGTTTTGATTTATAGATGTATGTAGCATGTAAAGAACTGTGATAAATTGCTGACAGAATATCATATAATGGACAGCCACAGTGAATCAAGCTGCTTATTGGTTCAGCAAGGTTCATTATGTCATTTTTTTAATGCTGCCTTTGATAAATGTGTACACCTACTCAACTGCATGACAACGGTTTCATGTGATTTATGGCCGTGTGGTGTGGAAAGAACACTCACTGTACAGGTGTGACATCGGTTTGTGAGGAAGATTTAAGATATTTAATGTTTTTGTGCCTTTGTTTCCCTACATGTATACAAACACATTTATATAATGTTTATTAATATTGTTCGATCAATTTTTGCATCTATGGCAAAGAGAGGTTTGAAAAACTGTCTTGTTAAAGTGTGTAACTCCTCTTGGCTCAAAGTTTTCTTACTTGTTTAGGCGTAATTAGGACCATCAGAAATTTTGGGCAACTCCTGTGTGAACATTTAAGGCTTTTCCCATCTTAAGAGGGAAGTTCAATAATCACATTTTAGAACAGAATGGATGAGGGTTGGTTAAAGGAAGCTCTTTTATCTTTGCATGCATATATATACATACACATCTGCTGAGGTTTTTTATTAGAAATTACCTTTTGAAACCACAGTATCTGTAGTAATGAAGGGACAAGTTGTGTCTGATATTTCAGTGCAGTCTTACCAGACCCAATTACTTTTGTTGGGCTTTATCAGAGAACCAGCAAATGAAACAAGATGCTTGAGTGAAATTGTACAAGTACATGCCAGAAGTGAATTGATTCCTCCTGGCAGGATACCAGACCTCTTACACTTGATTCTTGATCTGAGGAATATACAATATCTGTTTCCTGTGTGTTTATCTGTATTAAATCACTTCGGGAAAAGCTCCTTCCCATAGTTTGCTCTTGTGAGCAGCTCAGTGACAGCTGTAGGGACCTGGATTCCATCCTGCTTGTGTATCAACAACTTGGAATTCATTTGATAACAGTGCATTTGACTAAACCTCTTCCCTTTTTCTTTTTTTAAAACATATTTCCAGATTAACTGCATCCCAGGTAATAGTTGGAAACAGCAATTCATAAGTGAATATTTTCATGAGAAATTTGATAAGCCAAAATTAGAACCTCTGGACCAATTTTTGGAGTAGAGTGGAAATTCAAGCCATAGTGTATCATGCACATTCAGTGTATCTTGCATATTGCTTTCTTAAATTTCACTTAGTTTTATTAAAGTATACAAAGTACTGGTTTTTAATGATTTTTTTTGTGATTCATTTCACTTTAATGACATGAAGCTCAAGTGGAAGTATTCAGTTTAAAAAGAAAAATACCTGATTATCAGGTGGAGGAAAACAGGAGAAAATGTGTGCTATTTGCAGAATCCTGAAGTGACAGTGGGAATGCAAACTGCATACCAAGGAGAGATGAATTCCCATATCCATGCTCTTCCCATCCTGCTCCATTGTATTGGTTTTCCTTTTAGCGTTATATTCCATGAATTTAATGCTTTAAATAGTTTTTGAAATGCTGCATCTGTGTGTTCTCACAAACCAGCTGCACATTGTTGCTGTTTACCCCAAACCTGAGTTCTGAGTTAAAGCTGAAGGGATTTCTCTGGCTAAAAATCTCATTGTAACACCACCTGTTCTGTTCCTGCTCATTGCTGACAGTTTATTTTGCACAAAGAGCAGTGGATGCCCAGGTTAATGAGCGTTAATTATTGCCAATATTTTTGTCAAGGTGTACACGCTGTCGGTGTCTGGGGACAGGCTGATCGTGGGCACGGCGGGCCGGAGGGTGCTGGTGTGGGATCTGCGGAACATGGGATACGTCCAGCAGCGGAGGGAGTCCAGCCTCAAGTACCAGACCCGCTGCATCAGAGCATTCCCCAATAAACAGGTGTGGCACCCGTGGCAGGAGTTCTGCTCCTGATGAATATTTTTAGGGTTATTTTTCAAGTTTTCTGCATATTATGTTTTTAAAAAAATCCGTGGATTTTCAAAGGTTTGTAATCAGACCTTGTTGCAGGTTAATTCTTTTTAATAGCACAGCTTAGGAATATTTGCTGCTGACTTACCAGTTTTGTCTCCTTTATTAAAAATGTGTTTGCTGCATCACAATACTGACATGTATTTAAAAAACAAAACACACACACAGACACACCCCCCAAGCTGCAGTAGAAGAGAGAAAGCCAGAACTGGTGGTCCCTCAGCAGCCTTTATGCTTTGTGGCTGTGGGTTCTTCAACACTCTGTGAACAGGAGCAGGATTAAAACTACGTGAATGCCGTTTATATCTTTTTCTTTCTTTTTTATCTCTGAGTCTGTGGCATGTACTCAAGAACCCCTGCTCCATTATCCAGGGGAATTGTACAATTTAGATGATCATACAGCTGTTCTGTGGAAGTTAACGTGATGTGTCTGTGGTATTTCTTTGTGAAGTAAAGCAAGAAGATTGGCTTTTTCTGCCAAACTAATTTGGAAGGGAATTTTCTCCAGGTACAAAGTGATAGTACAGGAATTGCAAGACCGAGTTACTTGTTCTTGAACTGGCATGAATGCTTTGTCCATTTTCAGTTCTAGTTATAGTAAAACAAGCTGATCTCCCAGATTGTATTGTATTATGGATTTTAAAGAACCTTGCTATAGCTGGGTATCATTGCAATCCTCTTTCTGAAAAGACCTATTATGGACTTAACTCAGAAGTGATAATAAAAGCATCTCAGGTTGCTCTAAGTCAGGACTGTAATTAACTGGATAAGTGAACACAACTTGTAATCAAGATTCACTGAAAATACTATTCCAGCTTGAGTGTTTAGTTGTTAGTATAAAGCTCGAAACTAATTTTAATATAATTCTGAAACTAAATAGTCTGTGAATATCTCTTGATATTTCAGATATGTGGGCCCTGGGGCATAGGGGAGCAAATACAGGGTGTTCTTAACTCTTGAAACCTTTTTGCCCAAACACAATCTTCTGTTTGGACCTGCAGAGGTAATTACAAGTCTCACTGTCAGCTTAAAGGCTTTTGTGCCTTTCTTAGAATTTAGAGATGTATGAGATAAAATTGTATATCAGTATTTTCTCCTGTTGTAAACTTCCAAAATATGTATTTCCCTTTTTTTTTTTAGGGTTACGTTTTAAGTTCTATTGAAGGTCGTGTTGCAGTGGAATATTTGGATCCCAGTCCAGAAATCCAGAAGAAGAAATATGCATTCAAGTGTCACCGTTTGAAGGAAAATAACATTGAACAGATTTACCCAGTTAATGCCATTTCTTTCCACAATGTCCACAACACCTTTGCTACAGGTAGAGCAGATGCTCAGTTTTTTGTAACACTTGCATCAATTCCTTTAGTTTTGTTGTAAACAGATCAGCCTTTGCTTCATATCCCCTAAATTGTGTTTCTTGGTATGAGCAGGGTTTTAAAATTATTTAATGCAGTGAGATTTCAATGCTTTAACAGGGATTTTGGGAAATGCTTGATCCCTTAAAAGTCTGTAAAAAAGACTCCAAGCCAAATTTTCAGTAGGAGATAAGATAAAGGGTAGTTGCTTTAATGAGCACCCAGGCTGTCCAAGGAATACATCAATGTGTGTGAGGGCAAGCTCCAATTTCCTTGGCTTTTATAATATGATCCATCCAATCACCACTTCATGCATTTCCGGTTCCACCTCTGTCCTGCCCCAGTCCCACCCCCCTAGGAATTGGGTCTGGGGTCGGTGAGACCCCCTCTTCATCAGTCTCCTCTTCTTCAGCACACAAAGGGCTCTTGGAGGGTTTCCAGTGCTCTGGGTCACTCTGCCCCATGTTTATGTCTTCTGATACCTTTCAATCTTGTACCCTGAACAACAGACTAAACAGCTAAGGAATTTTAGCTCCCTGTTGTGGGACAGGGGTAGCGATAGAATGACATTAAACTGCTAGAAATATTAACCCACTAAAAATCTACCTTGCCACAGCTACTTGTGTTCCTAAAGTCTACAAAATGTGAAAATTAAAAAAATCAAAAATCCTTCCTGCATGAATGAATCACCTTCCTGAATGAGTCGCCTGTAGAACCCTGTGTTTTTAATGACAAAGTAATTATGAGTAGTTTTCTCTTTTCTTCTTGTGTTCTGTGCTTCCCCCCCCCCCCTTACGAATTGCAAACATTTTTCAAAACTCGATTTCCAGGCGGTTCCGATGGGTTTGTGAATATCTGGGACCCGTTCAATAAGAAGCGGCTGTGCCAGTTCCACCGTTATCCCACCAGCATCGCATCCCTCGCCTTCAGCAACGACGGAACCACCCTGGCCATCGCGTCTTCCTACATGTACGAGATGGACGACATCGAGCACCCCGAGGACGGGATCTATATTCGCCAAGTGACAGATGCAGAAACAAAACCCAAGTGAGTGAGTGTGCTCTGCCCGGGCTCGAGGCTTTCTGAGCATTCATCCCAAGATTTATTAATTTTCCTAAATTCATGAATAGCATTATTGATGGCAGCAGATAGTGCAGCTTGACAGTAGGGTTGGGTTTGATTTTATCTCGCTCGCCCAAGCTTTCAATATCCGTAGGTTGATAGACGTCTGATGGATAAAATTGTGCCTGGTTGTTTAGTGGGAGAAGGATGTCAAACCCTTATCCTTTTTCAATAGGTGCTATTATATGAAGCTGTGGAGTTATTCCGAGCTCATTGCTTCAGGAATTAAGTGAAGAATTCAAGAATAATTTATTTGAGTAAACGTTACTGTGTTTGGATATTTAAAACTTGGAATTAATGAAAGTTTTCACACTCAGCTGTCACAGGGAGCAGTGAATTTAGATACTGTTCTAGGAGGGTTGTGGAAAATCAAGAAAAAGCTCTCTCAGTTCCTGTGTGCAGCCCTCTGATAACACACTTTTCTGTCATTGTTGCTGTCAAAATGGGGCAAACTGATTGATGGAGGTAAAAGATTCCTGTTAAACTTGCTTTGGCATGAATGTTACATAGAAAAATTGCCATCACAGTGCAGAATTGTGTGCTTTTAATGATGCCAGCACAGGAGCAGTTGGCTTTATTTTCAAATTCCTGGGGTTTATCACTGCTCGGTTTTTTTCTTTTCTGGTGCTCAAACTGTCTTACACCTTATCAGGTTGTCTCCATTATTTAAAGTAGCTGTGTAAATACATCAAAGTTCCTGAGTTTAAAACCTCAAGACCTTCCCTCCACGCCCTCAAGTGACTTGTCTATTGCTTTGGAGCAACCATTTTATACCTGTGGAGATGTTGTATTTAATAGTCTGCAACTTCCACATCTTTGACTTGTTTTAAAATAATTTTGATAGTCATAGAAAAGTAAAGCCAGACCTATTTTAGTATTTATTTCCTCAAGTGAAAAAAATCCAAATATGATAATTCAAATTTATTTTAAAATCAGGTTGTACTTGTTGCATACATTTATTTTTTTAAAGAGGTGGTAAAAGAATACTTGCTGCTATTGGTTTTGTAATAGTAAGAGCTGCTTTCAGTTATTTTTGTTCATTGCTAGTTATGGTTGCTAATTCTGTAGATGCTTCATTCTGCCTTATGAGGAGGTTAATCTACAATTAAACAATATTTCCTCTTGGCCCTCCATTATTTTCTGAAACAGATGGTTCATCATTTCCTGGGCTGTTAAACACAGCAAGGTTAAGGTTAGACTCTTGGGAATCAGCTAGTTTTGAATCTTATTAGGCTGTAGAAGGAAAACTAATAAGAATACTCCTTAATATCATTTTGTGACTCTAAACAATTATTTATTAGCAAACAATTGATCCCAGAAGGGCAAATTGTTTGAGTCAGTAATGAGCTGAGAAAAGACAGAGCATATCTGTGTATTTGGAAAATAATTGTAACGTAATTGCAATGCATTTAGACAGGCATCTTTTTGGACCTGTTTCTATCTTTAAATGAATTTCTGAAAACATTAACGAGGTTTATATGCTCTTCTGACATTTACAAGTTGGTTGTGCCAACCTTAGGCCACTAAGAAGGATGGGTCTAGTTTAGTGTTACAGCAGTGTGAGTCATCTGTGGTTTAATCGAAAAATAAGTTAGTTAGAGCAGAAGACTAATCGTTGTTTCAGAGTGATCTCTTTGCATGTTAATTTGAGTCATTTTGCATTTCTGCACAATGCATTCTTAAATGCATCAAGATGGTGCCTTATTACAGAAAGAAGACTTGGCAGGAGCAGCATGTTGATCACTAAATTGTTATTTATTTATCTTGGTACAATGAAAGTGATCCTTCCACAATTTTATGCTTCTATAGGATGTTGAATATTCCACCTGGTTACGATTCCTCTAAATATTGCTTCCTAAAATGGAATTTATTTCTTCCAGGTCTACTTAAACTCCTGATGATACTCCTTCCCTTCAGAGATGCCAGCCTGTTCCTAACAAGGTTAAACAGAAGTGGGAAGAACAATCTTTGTACTCATTTTTTAACAAAGAAATATTTGTTTGTTTATTGTAGTTTGTCTTAATCTGTCATTATTTCTCTGCTTATAATGTTAGTGAAACTGTTTTCTTTAGCTGCTGTCTGGAGCTGAATGAGTTCAGTCCTGTAGGCAACCTTTATAAAAACTTACCACTTCTTGTAGTATTTGATTATGAAAACTTCCACTGTTTTCTTATTTGTTCAATAAATATCCAGAGATTTTGGAAAACCTGCTTTGTGTAACAGCCTTTACTGATTGTGAAACAAATATTGAGACTGAACCCTTAAATTGCAGGAGTTCTTGAGTTCTAGATCTTCCTGCTGGAAAATTTCTGAACCTCTTGTTTTTTTCCAGTGAGGTGAACTGGGAATTTCTTCATAGCCTGGGGAAATAGGTAATATTTTCACAGGATTGTAAGAACCTAAAGTTGTATTAGGTGGGCTTGTTTATATCAACTTGATTCTTGTTACTGGAGAATTGTTAACTGGAGGAAAGAACTTGAACACATGGTTCTCTGTTGGGTTTTTTCCACATAATGCATAAAAGCATAAAATTAATGATGTTTAGGAAGGACTGAGGATAGAAGGGAGCAAATCAAAGAATCACAGAATCGATTGGGCTGGAAAAGACCTCCGAGATCATCAAGTCCAACCCTTGGGCCAACTCCAGTCCCTTTACCAGATCATGGCACTCAGTGCCACGGCCAAGCTCAGTTGAAAAACCTCCAGGGATGGGGAATCCACCCCCTCTCTGGGCAGCCCATTCCAATCCCTGAGCACTCTCTCTGGAAAGAATTTTTTTCTGATCTCCAACTTAAATTTCCCCTGGCAGAGCTTAAGCTACTCTACTCTGTAGAGTTTCAGCCTATGGCTGTGTGGTCTGTTCCAAGTTTTTAGGCTAAGCTGGTAGCCTGGGTTTCATGGAGTAACACAAGTGGAAAGGTAGATAAGAGGTTTCCCCAAAGGGGAGATACCATTTTGGCTACAAAATCCCATGAAAATAAGCTGTTTCTCTGCATTCCTTGTTTGCCTTATTTCTAAGAAGTCTAATCTGTAATCAAATTTTGTATCAACTTCTTGAGGATTTTGGAGTAAGGGATGGGTGTGAGAAGATGCTTGAACTTGGACGAATTAAAAATTTCTTAGCTTTAGGAAAACAATGTAGACACTGTGTGTTTTTGGTTTTTTCTGAACAGGAATTCAGATCTGAGGAAGAGACTAAACCTGCAAATCTGATAAATGTGTTCAATGATGCACATTCCTTACTGGTTTGTGGAAATAAAAATAAATGCTTTCTGATTAGTACCACCACTAAAGGCTGTCTCACCCAACTCTCTTTGCAGAGCATGCTCTGCCTGCTCTCTGCAGTTGCTGCTATCAGGTGCTTGAGAGGTACTTAATACTGAAGTATTCACTTTGTAGAGAACAGTAAGGAGGGACAAACAAAACAAAACAGATTTAACAAATGTGATTGAGGTGTGGATATTTTGAATTGTTGATTGGATTCATGGTTTACTTCCAGCTTCTTCCCTTCTATCAGTGCCTGTGTTGCCAGTGGGAGTACTTTATTACCTCTAAGAAAACAAACCTGCTGACAACAGAAATAGCAACCAATCGTTTCAGAGAAGGTGGTGATGGAGAGGGAACAGCTCTGTGTGTGCAGAAGTCCAACAAACTAGAGCTGTTACCAGCCAGACATGGTAAATGAGTTGTCCGTGGAATACTCTGTAGTTTGTCATGAGCTGGATGTAGTTTCTTTGATAATATAAACTGGTTTTGATAGGTTTGGAAAAATAAACATCTTCCTGAGTTAAGTATGTACATCCAGGCTCTGTTGTGCACCATTCCTATTCCTTGCAGTTTTAATTGGCTTTTTTGCATTGAGGGTACATGGCTGATGTTGGGTAGAGGTTGAATTTTAGGTCAGCTTAGGAAGTGATGACACCTTGGTATTTGGGGGTTTTATTATTTTCTGAAGACTGCATTGATAAAGAGGATCTGGAGCCCAGCAATGGGAGCTGAATGTTTCTGTGAGAGTGACCAGCAAAGCACTAGGAAGCTAAATCCCTATTTTGGGGGTAGGCTGGAACAGCAGACTGTGTTAAGAACATTGTCACATATTCCAGGATCCCCTGCCACAATGTGTGTGTGTGCAGGTGTAGATACAGATATATTTGCAGAGCAAATATACACAATATCTGTTGTTTCTCCATCTCTTCTCTGCTTAAAGTGTATAATAAAAAATACAGGATTGAGCCCATAAATGAATTGTTGTTACCTGATAGCACAACAATGACCTTGCTTGTGGAAAACACAGACCTGAAGTGAGGATGTGTCCAAATAAAACATGTGTGAAGGCAGAATTAGGCTGAGTCTAATGAAAAGGTAGTTTAGTGATGATGTGGAGAAGGGGACATGTGAAATGGAGAGAGAGGATAGAATGGGGAGTTAGAGGCATAGAGCTGTGGGGAACAAAAATCAGAGCTAGAGAACATAGAGGGAAACAAACAGGAATTCAGAATAGTTTGGTTAACAAAGTAAATATATATAACCTGGAAATGATGCCACCTGTGCAACTTCCCTGGTAAGTACTGGGGGAAAAAGGCTGTTATGTTTGAAGTACTGAGATCTGCATATTTCAGTAGACAAAGGTAGCCCAAGATAGGAGGAAATGGATTGGACTTCCTAGTTCAACTTTGGCATAAAAATAATAGGAAAATTCCTTGAGGTGTGTTGGTGTTTTATGTAAATGCTTTAAAGAAACAGTCTGTAGAAGACAATCAGGTATGGTGAAGAAAATGAATGTTGGTCAGGGCTGTGTCCATGTTTTGGGCATGAATATCACAAAGTGCAGTTGAAACACAGATACTTCTTTTACAAGATTAGTCTTCCTTTTATTACCTCTCTTCTAGAAAGGCAGGTCAAGACAGAGGTTCATATGCTGGAGAAATGAAACAAGCCTTTTCTAACCTATAACACAAACAGCTAAACAAAGGATATACTGACTCCTGATAGAGGAATTGAGATCTAAAAAAGCTCCTTAAGTCCCTGGTTTTTGGCTGGTGTTGAGGCCCGTGGAGAAAACATGGAGCCCCAGCCATCATTCTAATGGAGTCATCAATCACCACTGGCTGCTTGCAGGAATTAATAGCAGGGGTTGTCTCTCACAAGAGCCTCATAACACCATGGTATAGAAGCCAAGTGGCACCTGTGCCCTGAATGTCACAAAATCAGGCTGGTAAGTACTTCTGTCTGTTGGCCAGTACTTCAAGGTAATCACTGTGTGGTTATTCCATGCAGGTCTGGAGCTCTGCTGCATCTCAGGTGTCATGTTTTGTGCTGCTGCAATTATAATAAATATATATGAAAATAATGTGTTCTCGAGGTGGGTGTTTTCCCAAGGTGGGTGTTTTCTCAAGGTGGGTGTTTTTCAGCGCTGAACTCTGAGCCCCCAACAAAGACTGAAGTGATGCTGTGGAGAGTGGCTTTGCAAAGTTGTGTAGGTATTGCCAGTTCCATCTTCCTTGACTGTCTCACACTTTTCTAGGTGTCCAGTAGTTTTTCCTGCCTTGAAGATGAAGAATTCTCTGCAGTTTGAGTCACATAGTGTCTAAATTTGGCAGCAATTCCACTGGTGTGTGTTAGGATAGGTGCCCAAAACTGGGTATCTCTGCTGCTGGGTACTCTTGCAAATGTGGCCTAAATGGCATGTCCCTCCTCAGGAATTGGTGTCAGTGCTCTGGAGCAGAACCCTTTTCTCTGTACTAGCAAACATCTGTTCTGGTGATTACCCCATTGCTGCTTTCATGTGGTTCAGTACAATCACAACCACAGCACTAGTAATATTTTAGTCAGTATGCAACTGATACAACTTCTGCTCCCCCAGCAATGAGGCATTTGATCTGAGAAGTGTCAGGATTCTTTGTATAAAATTCGTTTAGGACATAGAATTTAGCAATAAAAAGGCAAACACAAGACTTGCCTAGATATAACTGATTTGCTAAGGGCAATCTGTGAAATACATCTTTTTTCTTAAGGCTTTATGTACAGCAGTTTTTACTGCACCAGACAGTTTCCTATAGCATGAAACGCCCATATGAATGTGCTAACACATGATAGCTACATGGAGGAGGTAATAGGTCTTCAGAGTCTCCTGTGATTACCTGCAAAGTGGAAGGGAATAAACTGTTCTCCATGTCCACTGGGACGAGGCATAATGAGCTTAAATTGCAGCAGAGATTAGTGTAGACATTAGGAAAAACTTTCTAAGTGTAAGGATGGTTAAGCCCAGGAATAATAGCCTGGGGAAGCTGCAGCATCTCCATCTGTGGAATTTCTCAAGCACAGGTTAGACCAGTATGTGCCAGGCATGGTGGGGATTAAACTGGTTCCACCTTCGGGCAGGAAAGATAAAGCAGAACTGATTGTACTTGTTGTTACACTGCTCAGCTGGGCTCTGATCACTCGTTCACCTGGCATTGCTCCTGTCACAGCCAACTAATGCTGATAACCAAGGCAGGGATACCTGTTTATTTAAAAAGTTTATTTCTTAGACAGGCTTTTGAACACCAACATTAACACACAAACTTGTTTCAGCCCATGTTTTGCAGCTTCCTATGTCAGCGTGACCTGGCCCACCAGTGCTGGCAGCAGGGGAGCAGCCCCTGGGACAAAGCTCTGCACACCTTATGGCACCTGCCAGGACCTAAAGGGGCTTACAGGAGAGCTGGAGAGGGACTTGGGACAACAGATGGAGTGACAGGACAAGGGGGAATGGCTTCCCACTGCCAGAGGACAGGGTTAGATGGGATACTGGAAGAAATTCTTTATTATAAGGGTCGTGAGGCCCTGGCACAGGTACCCAGAGTTGTTGTAGCTGCCCCATCTCTGGAAGTGTGTCCAAGACCACGTTATAGCAACCTGGGATAGTGGAAGGTGTCCCTGACATGGCATGGGGTGGAATGAGATGATCTTTAAGGTCTCTTCTTGCCCAAAACATTCCATGATTCTCTGATCATACTTAAAGTCAATTTTGTAGGCATTTCTGAATTTGTGTTAATTCTCAATTACAGTTAATTTCTGAATGAAGGCTAATCAAGAGTACCTGACTTTTATTTGCTGTATAAATACCTTGTTTACATCAGTCTTACAATAACCAGTTTAAGCTTGCATCCAGCTTCAGTAGCACTAAATGACTTGTACCAGTTGTATGTTTTAATCAATTACCCACTTGCAGAAACCCATATATTCTCTTTGGGAAAAAACCAGCAAGGTAACATCAGGTGAAAACAATGCAGTAATTTATTCACATATGCCAAAGATTTCCTGATACTGAAACTAAGGAAGGGTTGCTTTTCCCTGCTTGTGTGTGCTGCAAACCACAACTGCTCTGCAGCCACAACAATGCAACAAAGGCACCAATTGCCTCATTCTCAGCACTGCATGGATGTATTGTCAGAAATGATTCTGGCTTGAGAATTTGCTCCCTAAATAGATAAGACAGACAAAGGTTGAGAGAGAAGAAATATTCTCATTCCACAGATGTCAACAAAGGCACAGAATAAGGAAGTAAATTTCCTTGTCACAGAGCAAAGGCAGGACTTGAACAGATGTCTTGATTCCTAGTCCACGTAATTGGTTTAATTTTTGCCTCTGCTGTAGACTTTCTGTGGGGAGTTATTTCAGTTAATCTTCTTTATTCCTGTGATGTAATTCTTTTGTCAATTGAACAGACAGTGCTTCTGTGTAAAGGTAAATGAGACCAAATTGGTAAAGAAGAGTTAAGTATCTTCTCAAATGCAAATTTTTCTTATGCAACAATACAGTATATTGTGTTGATATTTAGTACTTCCACGTGACAGGAGAGATTCTAATGGAATACCTACCTTTGCTGCTTTAGTGAGGGATAGAGGTGATAGGAAGGAAGTAGAAATAGAAGAAGTAGAATGTGCAGGCATTTTTAGGGATTGTGCTTTTAAACAAAAATAATAAAATATGCCATTGTGTTTCCACATAGCGTTATCTAGGCAGAAAAAAATTACAATTCCTGCCCAGCAAATCAAAGTCCGTGAAGAAGAATTAAGTAGAGAATTTGTAATCTGCTTACAAAGCTGAAAAAAAAATTGGCACAGCTGTAGTCCATGCAGCAGACAAAAGAGTGAAGATATCAAGGAAAAAGAAAAATACATATCATTTACCATGTTGCACAGCCTCAGTGTCTGGTGTCTCCTATTGATGAATCATTTTTCTTGCCCCACATAAGCTTTACATGTTCTGCTGGGGAGGTGATGCCTGCAGCTGCTGCAGTGCTGCATGGGCAGGTATGTGGGTTACAGGATGCTCAGCCCTTCCTACAGAGCTGCAGGTTTGTTTTCCCTGGAAGCAAACAGGGTATTTGTAAATAGGAAAGGCTTCCCTGTTCCCAGTCTCAGTTTGCTTAAATACATGTAGTCACTGGGTTTAATTTTTCCCTTGGTGGTGATGCTCTCTACCATCTGCATCATTTAAAGATATCAACTGGTGGCACAGACGGTGATAAACAGTATAAATACCTCTTGAATTTGTAAATTACATGTTTTGAGAACATGACACTGACTATTTCTCTTCCACTTGTATTTGTAATGTTTAGATTTTTTGATTCTTCACATGGAGGCTTTATGTAGTGGCCTGCAAACACATGGTCTCTGGAAGGTGCTGCTGCCTGAGCAGTGAGATAATGCCCTATTTCAATCAGAGAACATTAATTTCTGCTAATGAGATTTTGGAAGGGAACATTTTAAAAAATATTTGTAGATAAACTTTTCAAATGAAACATCTGGCCTTTTGTGCAAAGCCCTCAGTCCTACACCATAAATTGTGTAGGAATATATCTGGGGAAACATCTCTCTGTTCCTCTTTATAATCCTCGGGTTTTAGATCATAGTTTTTGGTGTGAAAAATAAAACTGCTTAAATCCTTGAGTTTTCCCCCTTGGTTATAATGGAGTCACTGTTCTTTCCTTGTCATCTGCAATCCTCAGATGCTTTTAATCAAATCATCAGGATTTAAATTATTAACCACCTTTTTGGGATTACATTTTTTATTCCTAATTATACGCAAAAGATATATATCATGAAATATGCAGCAAGTAATTGCGATTAAAGCGTGCGGCCTCCCGAAAGATGGGCCCAACAGTTTGATACATCCAAAATTTAATTAGCCAGATAATGGGGTTAGAAGTCAGATTTGTAAGGATGAGGTGGGGACAGAAATATTTAGAATTATTTTTGTTGTTGTTGTTGTTAAAGGTGGAAATCAATATGGAGGTTGCAAATTCTAATAAAAATCATAATTCTTTCCTGATCTCCTCTTGTGTTGTCTTTTTTCTTGTATTACTCTTGAGATGGTCCATGAAAAACTAAATTAATCTGCATAAGGAACAAGTAATTCAATCAGCTGGAGCATTTTCTGCATAGTTGGGTCTTTTGGTTGTTCTTTCTCGAGAAATCAAGTTTTGTCTTAAACTCTTCCACCATCAGGAGGAAATTTTCCCAGGTAGATTTCCTGGGCATGTTATTAAAGGCTGTCTCCTCTGCTTGGCTGCCTGCAGGAATTTGATAGCTTTGAGACCTCCTTCTATGTCAAACTCAGTTGTAATTGGTCTATCAGTTCCAAAGTTATTAGTGGGATGAGAGGAGAAGGGGATGGGCAGACAGACACAGACAATTTCATGGCATGAATCTCATTTCCGTGGGGAGCCGGAATAAAAAAAATCAATTAAGGTGAAAGACCCTCCAGTCCCCTTCTTTAATTAGTTGTTAAGAACAATCCTTTTGCTGATGAATCCATGATAGACAATATACTGGTCAGTCTGGTATAGGGTTGAACCTATTGGGGCAGTTGTTTGTGAGTGTCCAAATGTGGGATAAACCCCTGGCTTTTCCATCAACAAGGTGAGGTTGTGGAGCCTTTGGCACTGTCAGGATTCACATGCTGCAGGTTGCAGGGATGCTGGTTCCCACATCTCATCCTGTTCCTCTTCCAGCATCAGGAGTTTCCTACAAGCTGCACTTCATGTGTTCCCAACCCTGCTTTTGTTTTGGCATCAAATGACCTCACATGCTGCTTGTTGCCCATTTTCTCCTCTCCTCTTGTAAGGGATTGTCTTATTTGTTTCACATTCTGGAAATTTCACTTTTCCAGTAATTCTGTTTACCCTCCCTCCCCACCTCACTGATAATTTTTTGTTTAAATATTGAACATTTCATTATGCCTCTACTCTTACAATAATTCAAATACAAGTGTCAGCCCTGTTGAGACATTGAATAAACCCATCACCTTTTTATGAGCTATTTTCTGGACTGTCTTCCAAATTGCCACCAAAACCCCAAACTAAACCAAAAAAAACCAAGCAAGGAGGTTTTGTTTTGTGGTTTTTTTTTTTTTTTTTCAGATCTGGTTGCAAACCAAGCCTATGTGAGCAGCCTGAAATGTTTATGATCTCAAAAGCAGCAAAAATCATCCATTTTCTTCCATCCTGCCTTACCCAGCAGAGATGACCAGATTCAACACTTTGGGGCTATAGTGCCCTTTTCTTCCTGTTATTTCAGTATTTGTTACACTAACAGCTTGCTCTGCTGTGGAACTGTTTCTTGTAAGGAAAAAAAAAAACCTTGTTTGCCTACAATCTCTATAGTGAGAGATTTTGTTTGTGCAGAGAGAAGGAAATGAAGGATGAAAATGTTAATGGAGGAAGTACAAACATGTTTCATATGATGTATTTATGTATCACCCTGTTCCTTGTTCTACTCCTCTGCATTTTTCATTTCTCTCAGGATGTTTTATTAAAAAAATAAGTGTGATACTTTTCCTGTGCATCAACTTGAAAACATTTTGGTGGGACTCTGTTCCAGCGTCACTTACAGTTATTTAGTTCCTCTTGGAGTGGTGTGGAATGAGGATTCAACCCCTGACCAAAACTTTTTCAACTCAAGGGAGTTGAATTTAATTTCAATTTGGTGTCTTGCTATAAGGCTGAGAGACAATTCCTCTGGCTGAAATCAATGAGGAAAATCTTGTTTCTCTTGGCACAGGATCAACCTCCACATCAAAATGGTGGTAAATAAGTCTTTCCAGATTTTAGTTGTTACTATGGCATCAGAATCACCTTTACAGGCAGAGAAATATTTATTTTAAATTTTCAACTCCTAAAACGGAGGCTGTGGTTAATGTTGTTTGCATGTCATGCCTTATCATGGCCATTATTAATTCCCCCAGTAACTCTTAACTATTAGAAAAAACTTGCATTGCAGGACAGTAAGTATCTACCAGCAGGAATGGTTATTTTTTTTTTTAGCTTCTAATGCAGCAGCCTTTCATCCCTTTATATAAGATTTACCTTTAACCCAGAATCTTTCACCCGTTATCTATAATGTATAATTATAAATACATTGTAGTCTTGAGTAAGTACAATTAAAAAGGGTAATTTGTTTCCCTCCCTCTCTCCCATCCTCCCACCCAAGTCCTTAGGTTTAATTTTCATGATTATGTTAGATTATGAGTCATTTTAAATCATGGTATCCAGTAGAGACTGCTCCTACTCTGCAGCTCTTTTCAACAGTTGTTTATGGTAGTTTCAGCCTCTTTCTGCCTCTCTGAGGCTCTTTATTTTTAAAGCAAGGCAGACAAGGCCTAAAATTATTCCATTAAAGAGGTGCAATTTTTGTAATGGGACTTAGAGTGCTCTGCAGAAGTGCAGGCAAGTTTCTTCAATATCCTGAGCATTATTCGCTCATTTAGTTAAATGATGTTTCTAATTCCCTGGTAATTACATGTAATGAGGCACTCTTTCTCTTCTTGATGAGACTTTAGCTTAATATGAGATGTCGTATTTTTTCTTTTTCTTTTTTTTTTTTTTTAGGGATAATTACCCTTCCCAGGAAAAGCAGGGGGTTTGTTGTGCAGAATATATAGCAAATTATTTTATTTCCTGCCATCTTGACTGCCAGTAAATTATAAAATTAAGTTTCAGTGGAGCATTAGCACCATTTTGGAAAGGCTTGAGATTTTTTTTTCCTTATTCATGTATTGATGTCCTTTGGGACTGTCGAGCTATTATTCATAGAATAGATGTTTTTCTGCCAATTCCTAGTATTAGATGGTATTGAAGCAGCAACATAGGTTTAATTTTTTTTTCCTGGATAATATCCAATACAGAATGGTCTTGTTAGTTGCTTTTTGTATCAGGTAATCATAAAGTTTTAGTAACACTTCTCCCCCTCTCTTGGTGACTAATTAAATTTAGTTTTATGTATGTTTTAATATTAAATGCTGGGGGACTTTTTGTTTTCAGTTCTGGATGACTGTTCTTTCTTAAATTTCTTACATCTGAGTAGCATTTAGGGCATTGGAATGAATGAAAAGCTGTAGGATGTAGCATTTCACTCCAGTAAAAATGGAATCAACAGTAATTTGAATTACACTTAATTTCCTATATTTCATCAGTATAATTTTCTTCCTGTTATTCTGATGAGGTGATTCTTGTCTGCTTTTTTTTTGTTTGTTTGTTTATTTTTAAATTCAAAATACTGTAGAAATCATGAATGGAATACCATTTGAAAATCAAATGTATAAGGGCAATCTCTGCATTAGGAGTTGAATTGCCATTTAAAAAGCCATTTAGTTGTCTGATTCTTATAGAAAATCCAGGGATGGATTTACCTCACACTCACCTTTATCTCTTTAGACAAGGTTTTTAAGTCTAAATGAGGAAGGCATTTGGCTCCCCTATTTTCAGTTTTTGAAGTATTGTTAAATAACACCTGTTGGTGCGAGACATCCACTCTGTGCCCTCACCTTGCAGGAGGAAATCAAATCAAGTCAAAATCCAGTTGTGTGGGGAAAAGCTTTGCTGTCTGGCAGGGATGGCTGGAGAGGGAACAGGAGAAAAGAAGGTGAAATTTATTATCAGAGTCTTGTGTGACTTCTCACTCTCTTTGGAAGAGACATTTTGCAGTCAGTTGGGAAGACTTGCCCTGCTCTTCTTGGAAATGACATGGAGAGAACTTTTATTGATATGAAGATGTGTATTCCTACATGTGAGTATATTGCATTTATACTCTTTGAAGTCAACAAGACAACCTACATGCTTTAAAATATGATAATTTAAGGGGTTTGTAGGGTCAGCATCTGAATCTTCAGTGATCAAAGGATGAAGTCTTGAAACTGGTGGGCTCCTATGTCAGCAAAGCACTTTTTCTAGGAAACCACAGTGCTGCAAAGTCCTAAATATAGAGGCACATCTTCATGATAAAACCAAGATTTTGAGAGGCTAAAGTGCAATCAGCAGTAGAAAATAAATGTCATAAATAACTTTTTGATCCCAAATACTCTGACCCCAATTCTGTAGAAAGAAGCTGGAAAAATATGACTGCATCTCACTCTTTATTTCATCTTTAGCAATTTGACATCAATCAAATGACTATAGAGGCAAAGGCATGAACGTTTATTTCCCAGCCCACAGGATTGCTGTCAAATTGCAATTTTCAAAATTGAAAGAGTTGTTAAGTTAGATTTTCTCCATTTTCTTCCTAGTTTTTTCCCCTCAAACTTTCGGAAATGTGCCTCTCAATTTTGCAGTGTGCTATCCTATGATGTGCAGGGAAATTAAAGAAGCTCCTGAAAAAATTCTTTACCACAGAGTGGTGAAATCTCCTTTTTCTGTCTGCAAGTCAGTGCATGAACCTAGAGGAAGACCACATCAAAGAACAGGAATTGAATGAAATTAGAGCATTAAGATCTTGCCCTGGTGAGGTTGACAGCTAGAAAGAACAAGCTTGGTACCTTCATGTTGCATGATTTAAAGCTCTCTGGCCATGACTGGTTACCTCCCGTCTGCTCCAACTCAAAGCAAATACCCAGACCTGCTGAGAAGGGGAACCTGCAGCTTCATGAGTGTCTACCTGGAGTAAAATCTTCTCCTCAATATTACAGGAAGACAGGACATGCATTCATTAAATGCTTTCACAACAACAGAGTTTGGGAAGTGCTGGTTATCTGTGTTGTGTTTTCAAGAAAGCTACAGAAACCCACTGAGATAGCACCCAGCCAGGAGAGTTTACACTCAGCCAGTCCCAGAAGGAATGCTCTGAGAAAGTGCCTTCTCTTTTACTAATGCACTTGTATAAAGTGGTATTTATGAGGAATGTAACAACCCCCTCAACTGCTGCAATAAGTTAGGAGGTACCTAAATCTGATTGGAGCTTTACTTTCTCCTCAAGTTTCTCTGAAGTTTCTGAAAGCCAAAGCTCCTGGATAGCCCTGAGCAGGTCAACACGTCTCTCATCTTTAAAACCAACTATAATGTTCTGTTCATGTCTTCCACTTGTTCCACTCTCATAGTAACTTCAAAGCTTGCCTAATATATGCAATTTTCTCTTAAAACAACAACAACAACAAAAAGCTTTTAGTGGAGAGAGAGTGCCTGTCTTGGCTGTGCTGCCCCATGTTCAGCTGTGAACTCTGCTAAAGGAGTTCCAGCTTCTTTCTAAGATGCTGCCACAACTGTCTGGGTTCAGAGCTGTCCTGAGACAGCAGGTGTGATGCAGGAGATAACAATCAGCACCACAACTGGTTCACTGTCACATTTAAATAAGTCAAAGTTATTAGGCTTGTTTTGCTATCATTTCACACTGCAAATCTGCCACCTCTGCTTATGTGACTTGAAGGGCTTTGAGCTGTTGGTCCCAGAGCAGGAGTACCTGTGTTTTCCCAGCTTTTCCCAAGCTCCAGAAGATCTCCTGAGCATGTCACCAGGTCATTCTTAGTTGGCCACTTTGATATTCTTGGACTATCAGTGACAAAGGAGCTGGTACCCAAACAGAGCTAAGCCAGGCACATCCCTGTGCCACAAGAGGTGGGTGTGGAGTCCCGGGCATTTGGAAACATTGGTCATTTTCTGGGAACAGAGGACTCTCAGCACATGATTTCCAGGCCTTGCTCTCTGGTTTGATGTGAGCTGAGAACAAGGGCTGGGTGTCTGGGCTTATTGGCACCTGATTTGCTGTTTTTCAAATACTTTTTTTCCTGAGGTACAATGTTTGGATTTTCCATTTTCATCTCCATCTTAGTTTTCCTTTTTATTTCACTCTAGGAACTTTTTTATCTGGTGAAGGAAAAAAGTAAAAGAGGTTGGGAGTGAAGAAGAGGAAACCCAGTTCTATTCCAGTTGCTCCTATTGTACATTTTATACCATAGTAAGAAAATACCATGTTGAGAGGCTTCTGTGTGAAAACCTGAAAAATTATGATAGTTTGTGGTTTATTCCAGGGCTTAAATGTTGGCAGATGTCACCGAGTTAAGCTTGTGTTGCTTGCCACTATATAGGCATTCAGATAGACACATCAAACAGTTTTGGATAGTACAGAGCTGGAGAATTATTCACTGTTCTTGAGTGTTCTGTCTGTGCCTGCCGGACTGGGAGCAGCTGTTGGGAGAAGGGCCCACCCTTCAGGGCAGTGGGAGGAAGCAGCAGCACTGCTCCAGGGTGAGCCTGGGTTTAGTAAAAGCCTGTTGGTTGTCCATGAGGCAGGAGAAAGGTGGGCTGTGCTGGTTTTTGCTCTTCTGTAGTACAGGGTCCAACAGCCTCGGACGCTGCCGGTCATGGGAGCATCAGTCAGTAGATGGAAACTTGTCTCTCAGAACTGGACAAACTCCAACTCTCCTTTCACAAAGGCTAATTAGGAGCCATCAGATTAAATTCCCTGTGACTTTATTAGAGTATCTCTAAGCCAATGGCCTACAGGCAAAACCCCTGTTAGTGAATCAGAGAAGTCACCATTTGTTGACGTTTCTGTCTCTTGGCCCCAGACATTGCCCATACCCTGATGGGGATGTGGCTCTGTCATGTGCACTTACACCACTGCAGATTGGGATACTCAGTTCAGATTGTTACAAATGCCTTTATCCATTCCCATTGACATTTTAAACAAACGGTGATATATTTAGTACAATAATTACAGTTATTTGATTACCTTTCTTTTAGCCTGAAGTAGAAGGCAACTGACAGATGTGAATACCTCCGAGACCAATGCTCTGTAATAAACTAACATTATTTATTACAAGATGCATTTTATTAATAGGAATTGGCAGTAATTAATTCACTAAAGTTGATGTTACTAATAATTACATGTAATTCATTAAATATTTATGAAAGAAAACTGTGTATAAAAATGATGCAAAGGTCATTTAGCTAATTAGTTAATAAATGTCAACAACATTGCTAGAGAGTCTCTCTAATTCTGAATAGTTTCAGCTTTTTTGTAGTGAAGTAATTTTTAAAACATTTTTGTCTTCGTGAGTGACATCCTGACATGGAAGCCAACATTTCTGGTTATTGTTTTGAGTCAATGTATGTACTGTTTCCTTTGCTAATCCACTTTGTCCTTTTTCCTTGTTCATAGTGAAAGATCCTAATTAGAGATAGCACTAGCTCAATCTAATTTAGGTTATCAGTGAGTTGTGGTGTCTCCCAGTTTAAGGATATATGAATATATCTCTGTCTTTTTAACTTGATTCCACTGACTTTCCATGGAATCAAATAACCATCATCCAAATTAATAGCTGACATCTGAACTGGAAAAATCTTAATGTCATTTCTGCTTGGACTGAATTGGATGGCAAAAGAGCCATGACCTTGTGAGCTGCAGGATCAGACCCTGGGCAGCTTCATGATCATACCTGGAACAGTGATATTGCACTGGTCTGTGGCAGCCTTTGCCATGGGATATCCTGGTGATATTTGTAGAGGAAGGTGCAGAATGAGGTTCTCTTGTCAGTCAGGGCATCCTGTGTTACATAGGATGTGAAGGGCTTAATTGTTTTTGGAGTTAAATGACTTGTGTTTGGTTAGCACCAGCCTTTCAAAGACACTCAGACATAATTTGAAACACTGAGAGCCAGAGAATCCAGCACACCTTTTTGTCACATGCTCCAGCAGCCAGGCAGGCTCAGCCTTCAGACCTGGATGGATCTGATTTCAGGTTCTTGCTGCAAATCTTTGTCAAACACAAATTATGAAGGTCAGTAAAGAGTTTGCCATATAAAATTCCATGTTGCCTTCTGAAGAAAGGCAGACTTGGTGATCTAATAATGTTCTTGTCCACGAGCCTGTGAGAGCCACCTTTGCACTTCCCTCATTCTGGCATCGCTCTCTGCTCAGTCATAAAACACCCTTAAGCACTCTGCCTTTTGGCAGAGAAGGGAGTTGCTTAAGGACTTCAGGGATGAGGAGGTGAGGTGAGTGTCGTGCTCACTGCCTTAAATCCAGGAGTGAGGAGTGGTGGCCAAGGGCTGATGTCACTTCACACTGCTCTCTGGGTGGGTTAAGTGGCTCTGGAGCAGCTCTGGGCAGGGAGATGCACACAGGGCTGCTCTAAATCAGGGAGGGGCTGGGCCATAGTCATAGTGTTTCTTGAATAGCTGTTCCCTGTCTCAGTGTTGCTGCACTGACCAGAAACTCAGACAACCATCACTGTGAGATCCTTAAAAGAAAACCTGTGTGTGGAACCACAATTCTTGTTCTGTGACTTGGAGACTGCTGAGCAGGGAGGAAACTTCAGTCCTGAGAGATTTTTTCTCAAGCTTGCCATTCACATCAACAAACTTTGCCTTGGATCACCCCTATATTAGAAACCTGTCCATGTAGGACAGTGTGTGTGTTAATGCCTCTCGTGGTTGTCTCTCCACTGACATTCCAAACATACACGTGTCTGTGATCTACACACAAACTGAATTATAGGTCTGTAACTGGTCTGAATCTGAATGCCTCATGCCTTATTCAGTTCTGGTGGCCTAACTTAAAAAAATAAATCTTTAAAGAACAATTCTACTGTATAGTAAGATGTTATATAGAAATTTTTATTACATTAGACAATAAAATGTATCTGGGTAGGCCATGTAGTCTTGAATGGTGAATGAGCATCAGTAGAAATCATTCTGGCTAATAAACATTTGTCTTTTACTTAATAGCTGTTATCCTTTTTAAGAACAAACTGTGCCCCATTAAATTTGAAGATATTCAGCCTCAGTGTAACAGGCCAGTGCAGATCTTTGCATTTGCTGCCAGTGGGATTATCCAGTCTTTAAGGTGATGTGTTCTGCAGAAGTCATTCATTTATCTGCAAACACATTTCCATTTTTCAAGAAGCAGCAGAGATGGGATCATGCCTGGTTGTCTGTGTTTATGTGGATCAAATTGGCCTGCAAGGGTTTGCCTTGCATTGGTTAACTTTGCCAAATCAATTTTTAGAAGGAAGAGTTGGTGCATAAGAGCATTTTTGTATCTTTCTGTGGATCTGTGTGGGAACAGCTGGGATGGCAGCAGGGAAAGGAGTGTGCCAGGAGAATCCAGCCCCTCTCGGTGCCCTGCCAGGGACATGGGTGAGGGAACCACAGTGGTGCTCACAGGGGGTCCTGTACTGCAGTCCTGTTTTATCCTTCACTGCTTAGCCACGAGCAAAGGGGCCCAGGCCAAACACCTGCTGTCTGTGTTACCTTCATGCCTTGTCACTTCATGTTCATGTTAATGCACAGGTGCAAAACTGGTCTTGAAAGAAAGAAGTCTCTATCCAGTCCCTGCTGAGCAGGTATGTGTTGCATTCAGAGGGCAAAGATGGGGCAAAATGGTGCTGGTGATGTTTGGGGTCTGGATGTTACTGTCTGCTTAGAGCTTGGTGGAGGAGCTCACATGAAAGACCTGCAGGTGGAAATGACATCTGCAAATATGAGGAATTAATTACTTTGGATTTGCTCTTCACAACTCTACTTTTAACAAGATATAGAATTCTTTTTTTTTTTTTTTTGGTGAGTCCCCCAAAATCTTTGATGTGATGTCTCTCAGAAAACATAATGGAGAGAGAAAACAGTAACAGTAAATATACAGGCAAGAAAAGATGGAGAGTGAAAGGCCATTCCCAAATTTTGGCATTACTACTTTATTATGGCCAGTTCCTGGTGGGGAATAGAGACCCTCAAGTTCTGCTGGCTGGGGTTATTGGCAGCTCTCCTGCAGATGTTGAGATGAACCCCAGAGGGTTATAAACCTGGACTGGCCAGGCTCAGACACTTCCAAATGCCATCACTTTGTGTGCTAATATACCAGGATATACAGAATTATACACTGCTTACCTTTGGGTCTAGTTTCTTTAACATGAACAAGCATGAAACTATAAATAATATAAAAATACATATATAAATATCATCAACACAATAAAGTGACCACCATAACTTATGCATTAGAAAAAATGATTGTATTTAGCCATGAGAGAGGTGTTTGCAACCCTGCATTCCCTGTTGAGGTGCCCCTGTCCATGGCTAAACAGTCCCTATGGAAAACACAGGCCTGTGTCATGTTGAAGAGGATGAGCTAGAGCCATATCAATCTCTAGGTCTTTTCCTAGTAAATCCATCTCAGCTCATTAGTAAATGGCAAGACTTGGTCTTGCATTATTATATAGCCTAACTGAATAGGGAAACAATTTTCTGAGATTATTTGAATTGTCTGCCTTGGAAAATAAAAATGAAAAAGCTCTTGCTGTTTTCAACTAATAAACAGACTCTCAGGAAGAAAAAGCTTCAGCAGCAAACAGAAGGAAGAGCAAAACAATGTAAGGGAAATATGCACAGGAGGGTCTGTTGAACAGAATATTTACAAACCCACAGCACCTCTTCCTGCTCTGTAAGTGTTTCAGCCCTTCCTTCAGTTCCAAACAGTCCTCCTGATGGGCAATCACCTTGGGAAAAGATGGAGAAATTCTGAATTGCCTCGAATAAGCTCCTAACAGGCAACTGGTCCAGATAGAACAATTTGAAACTCTCTGTCTCCTTATCTTCTGTCGACATCATTTTTCAGAAGGGGCAACAGGACCAAATTAAATCGTCGTGCTGCAGACAGTCTGTCTGATTGCCTTGTGACTGTTGCCCATTTTGAAGATTTCCTCCTGCAGCTCAAAACTAAGACAAGAGGAAAGTTCACGTGTGCCTGTGCACACAGATGCACACAACCCTGTGCAGCCCTTCTCTCTTACTGGACTCTGAGATACATTTACTGTATAAGAGAGAAATTCAGAGCCCAGTTTTTCTATCCCTTGGTCAGCTCTGGATGCTTGAAAATGTCAGATGTTCCCCCTCTCCCTTTTTATTTTTTTCAAAATTCAGAGTAAAATCTTGAAGAAAGGAAATATTGGGAAGATGTATATGTTAGTTTAATCCAAATGTTACTTGGGAAAAGAAGCATAGGGAAGTGTAACAGGCTGCACCTGGATCTGATTTGTTGTGTTCACTTAAGGCAGGAGCAAAAGGCTTGGCTGTCTTTTGTCTCTGGTATTTTTTATGTCTTCTTCTCATCTCTGAAGCCTAAATTGTCTGCAAAAGGTCTGATTTTTGACTGAGATGCAGCTGTTGGGACTGAACAGACACAGTGAGCACGGTGGAAGGGGAAGGAGCTGGGAAATGAGATGTACTGCAGCCAGCAAATGGATTTGCAGAGCCTGATTGCTGTATAGCAAAAGAAGCCTCTGGGATATATTTTACTTACTGATGGGCAGGAGAGAGCTGTGTTCTCAGGACATGTTTCTAAGGCCTGCAATGCACAATCATCACCTTTGGATTGTGTCCAAGTGCTGCTCAGAATCCCGATGGCTCTCGGGCGGCATTAAATCGAGATGGATGTCACTTTACATCTCATTGTGAATGCACTACCTGGAGCACGGGGTTCATGGAGCATTCCTTTTCCAGCAGAGCCTCCTGCCTTGGGGGAAGTTTGATCTAGTTAGGAAGAAAGGAGGAAAATCTTTTCTTGTGCCCCAATCTGCTGGTCACTGGGTGTATCACCAACCATAATTAACCAAACCCTGTTCCCTGAGAGCTTCATGGTGCACTCAGGGGATCTGAGTCAACTCCCTCTCTGCTGAGGACATGAGCATGGAAAGGGCTGAGTTGTATCTTCAGGCTGGAGTGATTCCCTGGGCTAGAACAGTTTCAGAAAGCTATTGTTGTGTGTTGGCTCCTACTTCAGATCCTCAGCTTCTGTAATTGCTTCTTCTGCACTGCCTACAGAGTGATGCTCTTTCTGTGTTCCTGCTCAAGTTTTGCTCCTTTGCTTCTTAATCTCTTAGAAAGCCATAAAACATCAAGTTAAATCCTTCCAACTACTCTACAGGGACAATATAAATACCTGGGGAGGGAATATTTCATAATTTCTATGTTGGGAGCTAACTTCACAGTTGACCTAGTATTTATTCTTGTATTTATATAAATCTCAGGTGTTCTCAGTCAAGAAGCAAACATGACAGACTGGTAATTGTTTCTTGAACAGCAAATTAATAGATACAGAATGTATTATTTGCATATTATTAAATATGTAGATAAGCAAGACTTTTTTATAAATATAGATATATAGTATAAAATTTACACAATATATAATATATAAATATAAACATAAGTTTTATAAATATATTTTGCAAATAATGATTAATAAAAGGATAGTCAATACATTATTAAGAGAGAGTTATTACAGATGGGAATTTAAGGAAAACCATGACAGTGCACATATTTTGGGATCTGAATTCTGGCTAAGTTTCCTTTTGGCACCAGGTAAAAGAAGTGAACTCCTGTGCTCTGACATTACAGCCTGTCTCTGCTAGTGCACATGCTTGTGACAAGTGAAATAGTGTCTTACCCGAATTAGGTGGGTATTCAATCAGGTAAAAGCCTTTTGGATTTCAATTAATGGATGTTGGCCATCAAAATGTGGATCTAAGAAGAACAGCTGCAGTACCAGCATAGGCTGGTCTAATGGAAGGTGCCCCTGTCCACGGCAGGGGGTTGGCATGAGGTGGTCCTTAAGGTTCCTTCCAACCCAAACCATGCTGTGATAGACAAAATGACAATGTTGTAATCTGCTGGAGTGCTTTTCCTTGGCAGGGTTCTGCACCATCCCATGCTCTCCACGAGAATCCAGCCCCTGTTTCTGTGGATGTGTTGTGGTACCGTGTCTGCCCAGCCACACTCCCAACACTGAGTATCCACAAGCAAAGAAGACATGGTGAAATTAAAAAAAGACTGGAGGAAACAGCCAGGAAAACAGAACCATGTTTTTCCCTGGGAGCGCTTGGTGGAAACCCTAGTAGGTGTTAAATTGATTTAATCCTTGCCTTGTTTTATTTGGCCACTGCTTGGAAAATGCTGCTGTTGGTTTTGGCATAAGAAACGAGTTCTGCTATTTTAGCCAGCGGTTCTAAATGTGGTCTTGAACAGGAGTGCTTTTAGAGATGATTAAAAAAAAAAACTGCTTTAAAAGGACAAAAGCTCTGCCATACAGTGGAATAGGAGCTTTTCTAAAGCCCTTTACCCTGCTCCTTCTTCTGGAAAACATATTTGTAACCATTAGTTGGGTGTCATGGAGGTATTTTGGCCCTTTGCATCCCCTTGTAGAGGGGTGAGGGCTGAGGGAGGAAGGCTCCTGCCTCTCCAGCTCTGCTGACCATGAATCATGTCAGTCCAAAGGGAAACCCGAGGGCTCCAGACTTTGCAACTCCCTTCTGATGAAACATTTTTTGCGAGAGGTTTTCAGTCTAAAGAAGCATCCTTTCATTAATGACAACATTACATTAAAAATTAATTAGAAGTATTTAAAACTAGAGGTCTTCTGTTGTGTTTTACTCATAAAACTGATTTATCTTGTCCCCGATCATATGCCATAATGTAATAAGGAATAGCCCAAAACTTGTTGAAAAAGCAGAAGTCCAAACAAGCCAAGCATCTATAGCAGAATAGATACTTTCTATTAATATCTCCTGCCAATACAAGTGCAATAAAAGTTATGGAACTGGAAACTTTATTAATTCCCTTCTAAATGAGTAAATTCTATGTATACTGAGCTTACTATTTAAGGATGCTTATGAAAACTGATTAAAATTTGGAATAAACAAACAATATCTTGCCCAGAGAACAATTTCCTGTTGGAATCACTAACTTTGATAGTGAAGCATTCAGTCTCATTGAATCCTATAAATACAAGCTGGAAAACATTTAGTAAGATAGTAGAAGAAAGAACAAGATCAGAAAGGCAACAAGGTGTGGATATTGTCTTTTCTGTCATAGCAGTCCGATAGTTTATGGAGATTTTCCTTTTTTAACTCATTTCCTTTCTATGAGCTTGATTCTGTGCACAGTTGTGTGCCCAAAGTGATGCCATGTGTGCTAAAGCTACTTGAGAATAAATATTTAAGAATGAGACTAGATGGCAGTGATATCTTCATTTGTATCTGACCATTTCTTACTGCCATTTTACTTCCAGAATGTAAAAATAAGTAAAAATAAACTTCCTTATAAAAATACAGTATATAGAGATGTTACTTGGTGTGTTTTTAGAGCACTGGGTTCCTTCCATTTTTAACTAGTGAGGTAAATGCTTATACTTTCCTTACTGCTTGTTTAAGTATTTAATCACCATTATTATGTAGCCTGTCTGAATAGGAAAGCACTTTCCTGAGATTATTTGAAGTGGCTACATTGGCATCTCCACCTTAAAAACTACAAAATGCTAAACCCAAGTTTGGTTTAACCAAGGCTTGTAGTTGTTAAAGATTTTGTTGCTACTTTGGTGCTAATTAGTTTTTCCTGGGGAAAGCCACCCTTCTTGTTGAGCAGTCAGGATGGGCACTCATTGTGTTAAATCTGTACTTCCTCAAAAACACCTGCACAACTTTTTAATGGTCATCCCTTGCACATGCCAATAATTCAATTTTGTGTTCATCTTAAGAACAAAATGAAGCATTCTCTGTTTCTCTTCCTTTAGAGGCACAAGGCTCAGTAAAGAGTGACACAACCAGCGGTGGAAAAATCCAGAACAGGTTATTGCTTAGCCCCAACTCACATGAGGATCTTGGAGAACACAGAACCAGAGGTCTTGATGTCATAAATAATTAAGCATTTTAGAGTGTTGAATTGCTGCTGAATCTACATTGAGATCCCATCATTAGGAGGGTATAGAGGGTTTTAAACATTGATGACACAGTGATTTGTATACTCTCTTTATCCCCTGTGATTTTACCATTCCTTTTCAGCCTTTCTCCATGCACTGGTACCAGCCATGGCAGCTATTTGCAAATGCCAAGTTCAAATTGCACAGAAAGGAATAGCGAAAGTTTCTTTTGTACAACAGGTTTTTAGCATTACTGTGGATTGTGGATTGAGCATATATTTTTGTTTTAAAACATTTAAAAAATATATTAAATTCAGAATGAGGTGTATGTTTGCAGACAATTCTCTGTGTGAATTCTGATGGTTCTTCCTGTCAATATTGGCTGTCACGGTTGGTTTTTGGTCAATTTATCTACTCACTGGGTTTCCCTGAGATTTCTCTGAACTTGATCAGTGCTAATGACTTTCTAATCTATGGCAATAATTTGCTTCTCATCCCTCACTGTCATTTATAACAACCTTTTAGTGGTTTTGAGAAAAGTTTATCAAAAGTCATAAGCTGGGTTTTGTCTTGCTTCTTTGAGCTCTTAATATTACATAGAAACAGCAAGAATAAGCAGCCTCTGTAAAGGAACATTTTGTACAATGCTCTGTGATTGTTTTTAATTCCTTTCTGATGTGAGAAGATTTTACACTGAAATTTTTTCACTATTGGACACCTGAACAGTTCATGTTTGGGTTTTCACAGACTCACAGAATAGGTTGGAAAGACCTTCAGGATCATCAAGTCCAACTGTTAACCCAGCACTGCCAAGCCCACCAATGACCCATGTGCCACATCCACATGTTTACTGGATGCTCCCAGGATGGTGACTCTACCCCTGCCCTGGGCAGCCTGTTCAGTCCTTGACAACCCTCACTGTGAGGAAATTTCCCCCAGTCTCCAATCTAAACCTCCCCTGGCACAGCTTGATGCTGTTTATCTCATCCTGTCACTTGTTACCTGGAATAAGAGTGTGACCCCCACCTGGTTCCCTGCTCCTGTCAGGGAGTTGCAGAGAGCAAAAGGTCATTCCTGAGCCTCCTTTCCTCCAGGCTGAGCCCCCCCAGCTCCCTCTGCCACTCCTGGTGCTCCAGCCCCTTCCCAGCTCTGTTGCCCTTTTTGCATATGTGTGTGTGTGTGTGTGTGTGTGTGTGTGTGTGTCCCAGAGAAGAAGCATCTTACCTGTTTTTATGAAGTCCAATTACACTTGGAAGGGTAGAAACTGGGCAGAAGAGGCAGTCCCAGGCACTCAGCAATAGGACAAGGGGGCATGAGCTCAAGCTCTGCCAGGGGAAATTTAAGTTGGAGATCAGAAAAAACATTTTTACAGAGAGAGTGCTCAGGGATTGGAATGGGCTGCTCAGAGAGGGGGTGGATTTCCCATCCCTGGAGGTTTTTCAACTGAGCTTGGCCGTGGCACTGAGTGCCATGATCTGGTAAAGGGACTGGAGTTGGACCAAGGGTTGGACTTGATGATCTTGGAGGTCCTTTCCAACCCAATCAATTCTGTGGTTCTGTGATTTTACTGGGTTTTCTGACCAATCCTACAAATCACCACTCAGAATGTCACACATCTCTCACAGACAGTTTCAGCAGGGCAGTAGGGCTGCACAAAGTCTGTGTGTGTTACCAAATGAAGCCAATTTCGTTTCAGATGCAAATCTCCTTGCTCCTGGAAAACTACAAGGAGTTGCAAAGTTATGCTTCTAAAGCAAAGAAAATTTCAACAAACTCCAGGATGAAAAAACTTTCTCTTTATCCAGATTAATCTGTGTTAATTACTAGGATGAGGAAAGACACAATAGGGCTTGTAATGAAACCAAACTTCAGAATTCCTCATGGCACCCCCACGCTGAAGATTTTTAGGGAAATTGCTGTGGCTTTTTGGACAGTGTACGATTTCCATATTGTCTGACATGTTTTCACTTGACATCAGATTAGCCAACAGGTTAAATATTGTGGTTTCAAAGTGTTAATCTAGTGCCTTTGCAAATTAGAATTTTAACATATTTGGAATTTTGATGAGACTAAAAGGCAGACTGTAATGTCTAAAGCAGCTGATTTTAGGTGCAGTTCAGCAATTAAGTTAATTTCTAGCTTTCTGATGCTGAGAAGGCCACTCAGTGCCAATAATAGCTTATTTTCTCGGGCACAGATTGAGGAGCTGACTGCAAACTTTCAAACGAACATGTGTGCTTGATTTGTCATTTATATTCAAGTTTACCTTTTCTGGTTGCCTGTAACACTACCCCACCTGCCCTATACAGCCTGTAGTGCTCAAACCTATTTGGAAAATCATGTGAATAGGGATTTGCATCATTACAATTTCCTTTCCATTTAGGAAGCATCTGCTATATCTTTAAAAGTAACAGGTTTGAAGAGGCCACAGGCTGTGAAACAGACTAAACCATTATTAAAATGAAACAAAAACTTAAAAAAAAAAAAGCTGGCTGGACCTAATTCAACAGCAGTTTCAGCGTTTTTTTTTTTTTAAAACTCTTTTTACCTTGAAAAGGTTAAAAGCATTTGGGTCCTTGTGGAAAATGTAATTGCATTTCAGCCTTGTTTATGTGTGAATCTAAAGAATACTGATAATCTGTCACGTGAAAAAGTTCTGTTCTCCTGCTAACAGGCAATCCTTCTTGTTCCTAACAGGTCTTTCTATTAAGCAAACAGTTAAGGCCTAATTGGAGCTTTTATCTGTACCATGTCACACTAACTGATCAACCATTGCTGGCAGTCATATAAATGTTATTTTAAGTACTTCAATTGCACAGATCCAGGCACTACAAGGAACGAGGGAAAACCTCAGCTGCAATTTTTCCTCACAACAAATAACATGCTAAGTTCTCTGAAGATGTGTTTGAGCAGGTTAAGTTGGCAATATTATCCCTCTAACCTCCATGCATATCATTGCCACAGGCAGCTGGGGGTTTTGTCAGGGGAATCGACTTATCCCGGGATGTTTCTTTCCCTAATTAGGTTTTCCCTTCTTTTGAAGGTGGGCAGTGCCATCATGGTGTTGCTTCTTTGCTGTTTATCTCAAAGGAAAGCTCTGAAACAAGGTATTTCTGCCAGGCTTGGTCCATTAATCTGCCTACGCCATCACCAGGAGCCCTACACAACAAAACTGTCTGAATTCCATGATTTTCCTGGAGTGGGATGCACAGTCTCCTCCCCAGCTTCTCCCATCCTTTCTGTTTCTCTGCCCAAGCACCAGCTTTGCAGGAAAGGAAAACACACCCACTTTTAAAATTGATTTTTAGACAAGCAGGATATTTTGTTTCTTTACATGTTTGTTTGCTTCACTTCCTGGTCATTGCCTGTAAGTCTGACTTTGGCTTCTCCCAAGTCTCCCTGTGCACATCCCAAAAGAAAAGAAAAAGTATAAGAGCTTTCCAAAGGCACTCAGCATTGGGTTGTTGTTGCTTTCATGGGGAGCAGGATTTAGCCAGGGCACAGCCAATCCCATCCCAACCTGTGTTACAAAACAAGGTCCAGAGAAAACCTGTATTGCTTTTAAAAAAATTACTGCCTGGATTTCCAGGCACAGTTCCTTTGATTATTTTTACCTCCCTCTACACATCCCCTGATCCAGAAATAGAAGCTTCCTTTGTCCATGATAATATTGCTGTTCTGTATTGGTTGGCAGGCACCACAGAGCTGCTGTCAGTAGGCTATTATTAAACTCATTAGAAAACTGTGTTTCAGGTGTTTCAGTTGTGATTTCCAGTCTTGCAGTTTTGAGTGCTGGACTTGGGAGAAGAACCTGACTCTGAAACAGTGATCTCAACTCTCATTTTGAATGTCAGGCCTTTAAAAATCCTCTCCCATCTGGCACTTCCAAACTAAGGGAGCTCTAGAAAATAGGGCATTGAGCTCATCCCTTGTCTCAAGGCACAACTAAGTGTATTCCAGTCATTTGGAGGAAGGAAAGATGAATGCTGTCCTCCTGGTGTCCACCTCCCTAGTTCAGTATCCCCCCAGCAGCAGTTCGGAGTGTGCAGTGGACACCAAGTGCAAGGACAGAGCCATCCCCCCGCCATGGATACTCCTCCACCCCCTCATATTTGAGAGGTTTTGTGATCCAGAGGTGGTCTCCTGAAGTTTGAAAGCTGGCTCCTCTTCCTCCCTTCACCAAACCTCGGAGTTCAGACTGGCTGTGCTGCCTCAGGGTTTGGAGCAGGCAGGATTGATGTGGTTACTTCCATTGGCTTCAGGGAGTGAAATGCAGCTGCCAACCAGATCATCTTGCAAGCTGAAAGGAAGAGTGTTTTCACTTGGATTGCTAGTCCAAGCAAAGGACATTCATCCCTGCCCTCAACACAGAAAGCCTCCTGAAGAGGCTTTGGAGATCAGGTACTAAAGACAGGTGTTTCCCTGGTTGCTGTGGGGAGGGAATAACCAGACCAACTTTTCCACATGTTGGTGTTGAAGATAAACCTGTGGCAAACCAAGAAAACAGGAGGCCATCCCTGTAGGTCACTGCATCACTTGTCCTGTTTGCTGTGCTGAGAGAACAGTTTTAGCTCTCTGACTCCCTGTTTTCCTAGATTGTCTCTATCCTTGGCTCACATGTTTATTGCACATCTTGATCTTCTGGAGAATTTCATATTGACCTCCTCTTCCACCTCTGTTGGGGTTTCATACTATCCATCTCCCACACCTGGGACTCAGATGAAGTTTCAGTTCAGATCCTGCTTACAGGTGGCCATCCCCAGCAGGGCTCCTAGGATTTATCCTGGAGAAGGGGTCTCTGGAGGGTCCAAAGCAAGAGATGCACCTCTTTCTTTTTGACCCAGGTGGGAGCAAGCTGTCTGGAAAAAGGCTGACCTTAGAGTAGTTGAAGTTAGCATCCCCTGGTAGTGCACCAGGTGTGAGGAGCTCTGGGCCGCAGAAGCAGGACCTTGGGCTCATTCAGTGAAGATCTTGCACTCACAGATCTGGTCCTTTTTACAAAATATGGGGATGATGGAACATGTGAGTGATGGGGTTGTAGCTTTGGTGCTTTTTCAACCTGGTGATGGTACTTCAGTCACATTTCATTGCCAGTGATGCTGACCTGTGACTCAGTTTCCTTCAGGCACAGGAGAGATTTGGACTCTGCTGCTGTGCCCAAAGCTGTGTTTCAGTGCCAGTATTGCCCTGTGGTGGGGAAAACCCCACGGACAACCTTCCCAGCTAAGGAGAAATCTGAGATGTGGTGAAGGGACTGCTGAGCTCTTGATGACCCGAGAGGAATAGCTGGAGTGGTTCATCCCTCACATCAGCAAGGAACTGGGATGTTTGACTGGACTGAGGCTGAATGTGTTTATGCAGTCAAACTAATAGAAGCGTTGTCTGCAATACGGGAACACAGAAATGCAGAGAAAGAACATGCACACACACAGAGACCTGAAAATCCTCATTACTCACCCTTTTTTTCCAAGGCTACTTTGATAAAGGGATTACTTTTTCTCCTCCAGATTTTTGCAAGGTTTGGGAGGTGTCCCCTTTCAGGGGGGCTGGCTGACACTCAGAGCATCACCCTGCTCCATTGTCTGCGGTAGCACGATGGAACTTTTGTGCCTGCCCTTGGTTGATCTCATGCCCTCGGGCCCCGGGCAGATCGTTCTTCCTGCAATTAGTATTCATGGTTAGCTAAGCAGAACTTCTACAACACATCTTCCCTGCTTTGAAGGTTAAGTTACATGGTTTCAAAGTGGCCAGAGGAAAGATTCCTGTATGAAGAAGATATCTGGGAATAACCATTGTATTCTTGTGTATTTAATGCATTTAGGGTAGGATTTCCTGGTTATTTATTTTGTGCTTTCTAATTTAACACACAGTAAAGTCAGTATGAACGGAGTGGTTTTAAATTTTCCATTGAATTCTTGCCTAGTTTTTAAATATCTTTCTTGTATTTAGGGAAAGAGGTGGTATTTTCACTTCTTCAGAAAATTTGTGTGTTATTCTCAAAGATTTTGCATTTCTGCTAATGTAACATTTTATTTTCTCACACTCTATTTACAGAGACCTCCATATGTTTGATCTTCAGAGAACCATCACAGAATCACAGAATGATCTGGCCTGGAAAAGGCCTTAAAAATATACTAAATGATGATGACATGGCCAACATGTTGCATAATTGCCTCCTTTGCTAAAAACATCTCTGGATCAAAACATCGTCTTGTGTCTCCTATGAAGACAATCTGAGAGAAGAGAAGGCTCCAGGGAGACCACAGAGCCCGTTCCAGTGCCTAAAGGGGCTCCAGGAGAGCTGGAGAGAGACCTTGGACAAGGGCATGGAGGGACAGGACAAGGGGGAATGGCTTCAAAATGACAGAGGGCAGGGATAGATGAGATATTGGGAAGGAATTCTTGGCTGGGAGCGTGGGCAGGCCCTGGCACAGGGTGTCCAGAGAAGCTGTGGCTGCCCCATCCCTGGGAGTGTCCAAGGCCAGATTGGACGGGACTTGAAGCAGCCTGGGGTAGTCCCTGCCCATGGAATGAGATGGTCTTGAAGGTTCCTTCCAACACAAACCATTCTGTGGGTCTATATTTTTGTTTTCCCTTATTAGTCCAAGTTTTATTGGGAGCAATTTATTCATCAGACTCTTTAGACTTCAAGATTTATGCCAAACTTGGGATGACCTCCAGCTCCTACAGGCAGTGGAGCACACACTCTGCTTTAGACCCTCAGCTCAGCTGCTTCTTGGGAAATTTCTCTATATAAAAATACTTTTTTTTCCTATATGGAAATACCTTGTGGATCGCCCAGTGAACATTGATGTGATGTGCATATAATGCTGCTGTACACAAATGTTAGACAAATGGTACCAAGTTCTTCGTCCCTTGACAGAGGGGCTGGAACCAGGAGACTCTGCCAAATAAAATTTTGCCATGACACCATGAACCAGCTCCTCTGTTTTCACTCTGTTAATCACTGGTTGCTCTTACTCCCTGTTCCAGAAATAACTGTTTTTCAAGAGCATCACTTTTATTATACCTTTTGATCCTGGACTTCTTATTCAAGCAACAGTTGAAATCAACACTTATGGATTTGTCCTAAGAAATGCTGAATGATTTGGACTTTGGGTTGAAAAGGGCAATAACCATTGCTGGCAACACAGCCTCTTGATTGAGTTTGGGAAAGGATCTCTAACTGCAAAGCCATTTTTTGTTGCCAGGCTTGAAGTCATCCCTGAAATAAATTGTTTTAATGGATCAAATTATTAGGATATTTAATTTTGGCTGGGGCCTGTCACTGTGTAAATGGCCCTTAAGAACAGTTTATTCTCTTAACAGATAAACTTTTGAGAAGGAATTATTCTATTGGTCTGAGTGGTAAAGGGAAAAGGATGGTTTATCTGGCAGGTTTTGAATGGAGAGTTATGGAGTTGACTGTGACCAAAATATCAGTGAAAGTGTATCACGGGTGATCACTTTTTCTAATGTAAATCATTTAACATCAGTAATTTTCCTCTGTTGCCAGTGCCATTAGTTATTTTAGAAGTAAAAAAAAATAGGATGTTTTATTTGCCTTTTTCAAAAAATTTTGCTGGCTACCCATAGCTTAACTTAATGATTTGTATAAGTGATAGTAATTGCTGAAACTACAGTTGAGTATTATTAGCTATAAAATGAACATGGTTATATGTCCAACACAACTAGCAAGGAACAGAAATGCAGTTGTATCCAAGAGAAAATAATTACAGCAATAATCAGTGTAATTCATGATAATGGCTGAATTGAATTTCACACCATAGCTCCAAGCACTTACATTTAATGAATGTAGTTTGTGCTTGTTTACTAAAAAGGTTTTTAGCAGAAAATCGATAATGTAACTTCAGTGTTTCTAATTGCAAATGCAATTTTTTTAAAAAAAGTAGTGGTTCAATAAGGATTTTGCAGGGAAAATTAAGGTATGTGAGTGCAGCAAATGCTGTTACTTTAATTAGGCTACCTGTACATTAGTGGTCTAGTTCTTTAATATTTATTTATTACTACATATTGATTAAAATTGGTCTGCATTCCATTTTTAAGACTAGCAAATGTAATGAGCATTGAAACTCTTCAGTAAGCGCTGGCTGTGACTAAGCATATCACTTTATAATGGGCCTGTCCTCACAAAGAGGTGTTTTTACCTTAAAAGCATCATCATATGAGCAAGGAAATACAGGCTGGCCTACAAAGGTGCTTTCTACATGGTGAATACAAAAGAGTTGCTGGTCCTTCATGTGGAATAGTGGAATGAGTAAACTGATTGGCACTTGGTGGGGTAAATTCTAATTGCTTAATTGGCCCAAGTGTATTCTTGGCCTCGTTTGTGTTGGGGAGAACTGCTGGGTTTTAACATGACCAGGAAGCTGAGGAATGTAATGCCAAACGAAGTTTTCAGTTCCTCAGCCTCCTGGTCTGGGCTGTCTCCTGGAGCTTCTGAGTGAGCAGGCTGGAGGTGGAATGTAAGGGCCATTAAGGTACACAGCTCTAACAAGAATAACTATAAATAATCCTGGAGGCAGATTTATAGGAATAAATCCCACAAGTCCTGCTTTTACTAAAGTTAATAGGAATCTTCAGATCCCTTAACTGGTGGAGCACAGTGACACATCTGAGGGTGGGGAGTGCAAGGGAGGTAGGAGTGAAGGCAGAACCTTTAGGAAACAGGAGAGAGAAGGAGCTCTAAGAGGTGGGGTTTCTGGAGCTCAGCTACATGCAAACACAAGTTGCTTTTACCCATGAGCTCCTTTTTTTTTGCTCTTGGAGGCATCAGCCCAAATACTACATTGATGGGGATGTGGGCAAGAACTGAGAATCCCTCCTGAACTTTCTCATACAAGGAATTGAAGCACCTTTATAGTCCACAGGGGTGGTCATTCATGTGCTAAAATCACACCTAGTGGGGAGATTTTGTCTTAAAATCATAGAATCACAGAATGGTTTGTGTTGGAAGGGTCCTTTAGAGGTCATCTGGTCCAATCTCCCTTTCATGGGCTGGGATATCTTCACAATGATGAGAAGAAAGTCATAAAGTCATGGATTTTTCAAACCCAAGGTGATATTCCAGGTGGAGGGGTGTTACTGCCCAACCAACAGCAATAACATTGCAACTGGACTTAAACTGTGGCAGCAAATTAAGTGCAATTCACCGGGAAAATACTAAGCGTGAGGTTTTAAAAAAATAAACCTGACTCAGTGAAGATTTGTGCTCTGATTATTTTCTGCAGCTCCTGCCCTCGGCGCTAGAACCGGCGTTGCATTTTCTGCTGGGTTCAGGAAGGCATTTTACTCTACAAAAACAACTAGCTCCTTTCCAACCAATGATTACTTGTAATTATGCTTTCCCCTGCTATTATTCTAATAGACTGTCATGCTGCACAGAGGAGGCGTTTGGAGGCTGCTTTTATGGATGGACTGTTGGAACACTTAATATAGCTCTATTTTTGAATTATCAGGTTCTATCCTTTTGAAGTCTGTGTTAGTGGAACTCCTATTTATGAAATGTGCTGTGCTTAAAGGTTTGCTATTGATGAAGAGGTCCAACAGAGGCCTTTATCGTAAGTACTGTAGCATTCTCCCTGAGAAATAAATAGCCTTGCTAAAAGGTATGTTGTGTACCAAGGTTGCAAATTATCAGCCAAGCACCTTATAACTGTATACTTCAAAAATACCTTTCTGCTTTCTGTTTGTTCTCCTTTTCCACAACATGAACAGTGTTTTTAAAAACACATAATGGAGAAGAAAACCCCAGAAACTGGATCTCTCAGAAGTTTAATTACACAGCATGTCCTCAGTGTAACTCCTTAATATACATACATACCTTGGCAGAAGGTGCTGTTTAGAGGTGTGTCATTCTCTGCATACTGTGAGTTCTGGGGGAGTTTTCAGCTCCCACGCAGTGAGTGATTCCAATCACTGATTTATTGCAGAATTCCATCACTGCGGCAGCCACATCAAGGCTTCTAAAACTCTGGGGTGAGCATTACTTCCCAATTATGTAGGAAATGGTAATGAGAACTATGTAAAACATACTAGAAAAGAGGACAAAAATACTGGTTATTTTCACCATTACAATGTTTACAGTCAAAGTCCAGGTAGGAGGAATCTTTGCACTTTCATTCTCTTTTTGGGAGCTCAGTCATACAAGGTGCTTCCTCTCTTTTGAAATTGGCTCCTAAATCCTCTCTTTAATTCTTTTTTTGCCACTGCTACATACCTTCAGCTCTTTGGACTTAAAGCCAAATTGTCCTGATATGATACGATATGATATGATATACATTGATTTCTCCATCTGCTGCAGCTGGACCCGAGTTTAAGACCAGAACAAATGAGAAGAATGCTGTGTCAATAGAATTTATTTCAAAATTTAAAGGAAATATTAATTTTTCATTAACTTTTCTATTATCACAACACACTTGACTTCTGTGGAAGGTGCTACATCCAGTCACACCTCTCCTCTACGTGGGAGATCATTTTTAGGCTGCCTTTGCAGACCTGGAGTGTGAGGACAGAGTTCCCAGTGTGCTCCTGGACCTGGGGCTGGCAAGGCAATCAGAATATTGGGATGTGTCCCACTGAATGGGCTGATCCGGAGAGGGCAAGGTGTGAGGGACAAGGCAAGAAGGTGGGGAAGGGTTTGGAGCACTGGTCTGATGAGAAGTGGCTGAGGGAGCTGAGGAGGCTCAGTCTGGAGAAAAGGAGGCTCAGGGAGGAGCTTCTCACTCTATACAGCTGCCTGAAAAGTTGGAGCCAGGTGGGGGTTGGTCTCTTCTCTCAAGCAGCAAGCATTAGGACAAGAGCAAATGGCCTCAAGTTGCACCAGGGGAGGCTTAGATTGAATATTAGGGAAAAGTTCTTCACAGAAAGTGTATCAAGCACCAGAACAGGCTTCCCAGGGGAGTGGTGGAGTCCCCATCCCTGGAGGGATTTAATACTCATGTAGATGTGGCACTTGGGGACATGGGTTAGTGGTGGGTTTGGCTGTGCTGGGTTAAGGGTTGGACTCGATGAACTTGGAGGACTTTACAACCTGAACAATTGTGTAATTCTGTGATTTCACGACAAGAGCAACAAGGAGGAAAGGATTGGGTGTGTGCGATGTAGTGGATGGTGCCTCGTGGAGGGGGTTTACATTTAACACAACAAATAAAAGGCAAGTCTTGCTCTAAAGTGTTTATCTGGAGTTTCTCGTTTGGAACTGTAATGTGTCAGAACCTTGACTTTGCACTCCCACATTCATCTTTGCTTATGTATTTCACTGTTACTGAGAGCTTTCCCCTTAAGCCTGTCTATTTGCCCGTAGATTTGACAGATGACAGCTCCTCTTTGGGATGTTAGATGGCGTTTGTACGGCTATGATGCCAGGAGCGTTCTGAGCGCTGGTGTTGCATATTTATTGATCTCCATATTCCCAATAATCTGATGCACGTCACATTTGACAACATTATGTGGAGAGGTCAGCTATATGGGGCTAATGAAACTGTTTCAAAGATGGATGTTGTTTTCCACAACATTAACCTTGCAAATAGCTGTCACTAGTGCATTTCACTATGGGGCTTGGCGTTTGAGAACCTCCCTTTTTTTATTGTTGATGTTAACATTAAACAAAACCTGGAGCCATTAAATCTCACTATTTATATACAATAGAAAACACGGACGACATGGCATCACTCCAAATGAAAATCTTATTAACAGCACACGCTGCTTGTGGCAAAGTCCCCAACAATCTGAAAATTGGTTTGCCTGTCTGAAATGTTTGACAGATTAGCTAAGGATGATGTAAAAGGACTGAACAGGGAACAGCTGAATTCTAAGGATTAAAGTGGCAAGTAGAAAGCCCTGATGTAATCAAAAAGCACATTGCACTTTCATATTTTACAGCAATATTACTTTGCTCACCAGGAGCTTATTACATCCAGGGCAATATAAAATTTAGATCACCTTTTTATTTTAAAATTATTTCACTAGCATGTGTAATGTTATGAGGAAGCACTCAGTTTCTAAAGAGGTCTCTTGAAGTTCTTTTTGCCTTAAAAAATACTGTTATGGTGATTTAAATATTTAATTGTAGGTTTTCTGCTGTCATGCTGAGGCACTTCAAAATGGGAGTCCTAAGGGCGATAAAAATAATCCTTGGAGGCCCCTTTTCCACATTACAGTGTTTGAGAACGGTTGTAGTAACTCTTTTTCAATGTCATACTGCATCTTTTGTAATGTAAAATTTGCACATACTTACAAAGCACAATTCCAAATATGATTTTGATAGTCAAGCAGTTTAGAAATGCTTGTGTTGGCCATCTGAGCTGTGAAGTGCCACATACATTTAGAGTGCCTTCTGGGACTTCAGGGCTTTTCAAGTGAGAAGGGGAAAAATCTCAACCTTCGTCCTGCTCTGGAAACCCGTGATTGCATTTTAATATTTCAAAGTGCAGTAGGCAAATGCTAATATAAAGCCTGTTCACAAAGACTGAGAGTCTGCCCCATGCACAGAGGTTAGTAAAGGTCAGATGACCGTGATAAGAGCAGCTGAATGTGCCCTCATGAGGTCGTTGAGGTGATCAGAGCTGGAGCTGTTGCACTCCCTCTGTGCAGCAGCAGGTACTAAGGCTGCCCTGTAGTGTGTGCTGCTCCCCAGCTGTCAGTGTAGTCCTTAGGCAACAGTTCTTTTTATTTAAAGTTATTTTCATAAAGTCATGAATGTTCATCCAGGCTGTCCTTGTAGGTGGGACCTGCCCCTGCAAAAGGAGGTGGTGGCTGTTCAGATCATGAGCTGATAAAGGCACCAGAAGGGCATCTCCCAGTTGAGCTTCATGAGCTGTAGATCATGCCCTTAAATCGTAGAAGCATAGCCTGGACTGGTTTGGAAGGGATCTTAAAGTTCATCTCATTCCAACCCCCCTGCCATGAGCAGGGACACCTTCCACTATCTCAGGTTGCTCCAAGCCCTGTCCAATGTGGCCTTGGACACTCCCAGGAATGGGGCAGCCACAGCTCCTCTGGGCAACCTGTGCCAGGGCCTCACCTCCTTTATATTAAGAATTTCTTCCCAATATCCCATCTAACACTGTCCTCTGGCAGTGGGAAGCCATTCCCCCTTGTCCTATCATTGTAAGCCCTTGTCCCATCACTGTAAGCTCTTGTCCCAAGTCCTTCTCCAGCTCTTCTGGAGCCCCGTTAGGTACTGGAAGGGGCTGTGAGGTCTCCAATGAACTCCCCCGAATTAAAGGTTAAAAATGGGCAGCTGAGAAGGAAAAGACCTAAGCAACTTTTTAAAAAGTTCTGTTCAGGATGATCTTATAATAAATTGTGATTCATTTAACTTACTGTAATTGTCCAAGAGTTAAATAGTGTTTCTAACCTTGCACCCAGACTGTCTGAGCACTTGGAGGGGAGAGAGGCAGGTCTGGGGGGCAGCACATGGGCCAGGCTGAGACCTTCTGCTGTCTGGAGGCATCTTGTGGCTATAGATCTGGAAGAGCTAAGACAGAGGCTTAATTTTTAAACCAAAAAAGTAGTGAAGTGGCAATTACTCCAGTAAACTACAAGACTATTTGTCTCTATAGAAACTTCCAGATAACAGGTTTTTCAGATTAATTTTGAGAAATTTCTCAAGACACGGTAAGAAAGGAAGGTAAATGACCTTTTAATTTCATGTTTGTATTATAGCACAGGTTCTAACATGCAGTTTGCTTCCTAAAAATGTGTTAAGAATGCAAATATTCACAAGTCATGAAAAGAAGGTCTCTTCCCTCAATTTCTGGCAGTTTCTTGGGTGTCTGCATTATTTATTTAGTGACTTAGAATAAGGTCATGGAGAGTTTCTCCAGAAGTAGAACCTAATGCCAAGAGAACATTGTAGAGGGAGTTAAAACAGATGATTTATATTTATAACATCACTTAGTAATGCCTAACATTGTTAATTGAAAAAACATCCTCCTGTAATAATTCTCAGGTTGTGCAGTATCATTATCACAAGGCTGTGCAAAAATGTAATAAATACACTTCTATAACATGATTTTCTACATTGCTAAGCTCACATGTTATAAAATATTAAGTGCTCACTAAAAATGAATCAACAGGAAAAACTCCTTTTTACTCTAAAAGCTAATCAACTATGATTTCTTTTTATTTGTCCTTTGGGTTTAAAGCCCCCAGACCTCATTTTCAAGCTGTTTTCTAAATCCAGGAAAGCCAGTTTATTTTCTAAAGGAAATAGGGAGAGGTCAGCAGAGCCTCTCACAAATACAAATGCTGCAGGAGCTCTGACTTTAGGATTTAAAGTGATTATGACACAAACAGGTTTCACTGTCAAAAATGCTTTGGGATTTTTAAAAAAATATACAATCTACTAAAAGATATTAAATTAATAGGTGGGTCTCCTTGCTGTAAAAATATATATTTCTGTAATTGGAGGCATGATACTACCACAAAGATGAATGTGTCTAATGTTCTTAGTCTATGCTGAGGTTTGGATCAAGGACCACAGGTTTTTGCTTGGCTTTGCCTTTATGATCTGGGAAATTTTTTCCCTTCTTATCTCCTGTGAGTTACAAGTTCCACAGCTTGCTGCTGGAGCCTGGAGGTGCCCCTGCACAGGTAGGGCAGGGCCAGAATCACTGCTCAGGTGTGATGGATCTGTTTTCAGATGGGTCACTTGGCCTTGGCTGCCACCTGGAGCAAGGCTGAGGGTTGTATCTGTCTGTAATAAGGTGCTATAATGCTCTGCAACTTCATCCTTAAAGACTGAGAAACACCTCACCTTAGCATCACTAATATCTTCAAAATAGGGCTTAATTGGGACTTCAGGGGTGGGATGAGTTTAGTTCTCTGGACAGAATCAAATTTATTCCTTAGGGAAGCTCATCTTTGCCTCAGAACTGCAAAGTGCTGTGCACTCTACCCTGATTGTTCAGTAAATTGCAGAAACGAGCCCATATAAAGCATTAAAGAATTTCAGAGCCCTGTGTTTGATTGTGTGGAGTCAGAGAGAGGAGACAGATGGGAAAAGCAGCCATAGGACCAAGGCCACAGCCCTGAATTATTGGGAACCTCTAGGCAGAAACTCATTCCTGCTGGGAGAAGTGGAGGTGCTGCTGGTGTGAGTATCACAGGATTTGTACCAGTCTTTGAGACCCAGAAATACTAATTGTTCCTAAAAGCAGGATTCATTATTTACTTATCTGAAAAATCTTGTGGGAACTGCTATTTCTGCTCAAGCACAACTGTATGAATATTGGTCTCTGCAATCACCTTGGCATCATCTCAAAGATACCCATCTGATTTTAATTCATGGATGCTCAGGTCTGCTGGGTGCTTTTCTCCTGGGCCCTGGCTCAAGGATCAGGACTTGGCAGCCAGGTGAGAGCACAGGCTGATTCCATTTCTGATGGAAGAGGATGTTGTCACTTTAGAGTGTGTCAGGGAATCAGAACTGGATTGGATACCAGGAAAAATTTCTTCACTGAAGGGGTTGTTTAACATTAGAACAATCTGCCCAGGGCAGAGGTGGAGTCACCATTCCTGGAGGTATTTAAAAGCCGTGTAGATGTGGCACTTGGGGACGTGTAAGTGGTGGCCTGGGCAGTGCTGGGTGAGCAGCTGGACTCAATGGTCTTAGAAGGCTTTTCCAACCTAAATGATGCTATGATTCTGTGGATTTTACTTCAGGAATGTGTATTACGTATGAGAGAGGGCAGCAAGTTTTAAGCAGCCTTTTAAAAGCTAGAAAATATGTAGAAGATGGGAAGAGAAGACTTGCTTTTCACATCTATGAGCACAACTTTTGGTAAGAAGAGCTTCTGTCAGCTCCAAGCTCAACTGAGAGTGAAGGTGAATCCCAAACATGTCCTTCAACAGAGGTGTGGGTCACAGAAGGAGTGTGGCAGAAGTACAGGTGGAAGTGGTCTGGTGGTGAGGATGCTGATAACACTGGTGCACCTGTTGTGGCCATTGGGATGTCTGGACTGTGTTGTGCTCAGAGGCTGGAATTAAGGGCAACTCACCAGCCAGGTGTTAAGGCTGGGGAGGAGGAAGAAGAAAAGAGAGAGGCAGGAGACAGTGGGAGATCCTTGCGTATGTCCTCTTTCCAAGGAGCTTGGTTTTAGAAACCAAGACACCGCAACAAGGACAATATAACAAAAGAATTACAGCACTGGCTTTCTGGTGGTGCTTTTTTGGTCTGACAGCACTAATGGTTGGTTCCATGTGTTCAGTGGGTGCTCCCAGGCACCCAGAACCCCACTCTGATGACCACACTGAGGTACAACAGGAGATGCGGATGGATGCACGTCAGAACCACATTGGCCAGGATGGGATGTGGGCATCCAGAGCTGAGCAGGATGGAGCCATGGCTGGTGATGGTTCCAGTGCCCCTGACCTGGGCAACCCAACCTCCTGCCTCCTGCCATGGAAATGTGAAGAGTCTCTGCTTTATTGGGCTTGGTTTTGCAACATCACAACCTGTTTATAGTTAGCAATTGCAGCAAACAGGCTCTTAAATGTGGGTTAAAGGCCTTGATGAAATACAGAACACCTCCAAAAGGCAACTTAAATTTTTGCCATTTTAAACTTTGCATGGCTGGCGTGCCAGAGCAGCCACCCAGGTTAATGAGCTGCAGGTTTAAACAGCAATTGAAGAAGTCAGTTATAAATATAAAGCAGTTTGCTTTTAGCCTTCCTGTTGCTTTCCCAGGCTTCCCAAGGCCTTCCACTGATGGAGAGCTTTTAATTTCACATTTTGGCCCCCACCACAGGTGATAAACAAAGGTTTCCCATTGCTGTGACTCGGGTCAGTGCTGAAGCCTCAGCGTCAATCCCGCTGCCTGTAATTACACACAAAAGGTTACCGGGATCCACGGCTAATTTGCAGCCTCTGTTTAGCAGAATTTAATAGCAGGTATTACTGGTGCAGCAGTAATTAAGGACCTTTGTCAATAAGACGGAATAGATGGCCACACTTTGTTGTAATCATTGGACTTTTGAGAACCCAGAGGAGTGAAAAGCAGTGAGAGGAGCAATCCATTTCACGAATAACATGGCTGTCCTTTCACCCCCCCCAGTCCCCCCCGCCTCCTGAAACCAGCAATGGAATAATAATTCCCCCAAGCAATGAAAGTACAGGAATAAAAGTACTTACCCTCCAGCCTGTGATTTTTTTTTTTTAACTTTTTATTTACTCTACTGTGCTTTTTATTTGCTTCGGGCTGCATTTGATGAAGTATTGTTTAAACAGTGCCGAGCAAAATGGATATAGGGAGATGGAAAATAGAAAGAGGAAGAATTTTAACCAGGTGGATATATGCATTTGCCTTTAAGGTGGATGGCGTTGGGTTTATCAATTATTTCCTTTGGATTTTTAAAAAAGAGAAAGAAATGACAAAAACAAGTGGCTTGGTGAAGAGGTGGAGAGAGTCATTTAGAGCCGTCTCTGCACAGAGACGTTCAGCTGTAAATGGGTCGCAAACAACAAGCGAGAAGTGAACTTGGTGTAGCACTGCAGCCCCCTCTCGTCCCCCCTCCCCTCACTAATGTACCAGTGAATGGGCTGGCACCGGGCTGAGAGCCCCGGCACACGCACACACAGCCTGGCCGAGGGTGCCGCGCTGGGGGGAGAGGGGAGGCTGCTCTGACACAATTCAAAGAGTGCTTTAAGGTGTACACTCCTCTCAGTAATTGGTGAAGAAGCTGCATTTCACTCACTGCTTTTAATAGCGGTTTGAGTACTGGCTCTTTATGAAGGCTCTCTTTTTTAAAGCAGCTTTAACTATACCCTTTCTGTCAGTAATGTCTGAAAAACTTCTACCTTTAATCATTCCTGGATCAGGCAGCAAACAAGCAGCTCCTTTTCCTTTTTCAATTACATGCTGGATATTCAGCACACATATAAAAAAAGAAAAAAAAAAGGAGACATCTTGAGCCTATCATGTATTAAATGCAGCTCTTTGCTGCTGCATTAAAATAACACCAAGGATCCGGCTTCAGCCAACAAAAGCCAGAAATATAAAGTTAAAGCTGCAGTCCTCTTTTTTATCTGCTCCATTGTGAGAAGGCATTGTAGCACTCTTAAAACAGTGGGACTTTTTTCCATACCTATGGGTGATGATACTTAGCTGAGACATCCTGACCTCTCTGATTCTGACACCCATGATAATTTTTTTGTGACATCTTATGGATGGGCTCTGCTTGGTGCTGTTCCTCTGAGGTGTTGCATTTGAGGCTTTTGCATTGCTATTTCAAGAAGGCAACCAGGGAACAGCAAACTGGTACTTGGGCTGGATTTGTTTTGAAGGGCCTCATCTTGGTGGATATCCCCATCTGGATGAAGTCACTTAGATAAGATCAGGTGAGAGATCCTTAGTAGACACTTGCCCACAATATAAAAAAGAAGGATCACTCCATGGGAGGGAGGCCCAAGCTCACAATATGAAGGATGTTGAAGGTCAGGTTGGTATGAAGGAAAATCATGACAAAACGTCCAGAAAATACATTTCCAGATGTAGATGAAGACATCCCTGCTCATTGCAGTGTGTTGGACCAGATGAACTTTAAAGGTCCTTTCCAACAGAAACTATTCTATGATTCTGTGTTGGCCATCCTTAAAACAGGTTGGATGGGACTTGGAACAGCCTGGTGTAGTGGAAGGTGTCCTTGCCTACGGCAGTGGATTGGAACAAGCTGAGCTATAAGGTCCTTTTCAACCCAAACCACTCTTTGATTCTATGATTTAAGGATCTTGAGGAGTTTGAAGCTGATATCCTCAAATAAAGCAGTTGTATTGGTGGACTGGTGAATCCTTGTAGTAAAATACACGAAAATGGTCATGGCTGTAAAATGGAATGAGAAAAATCACAATGTTTGCTGAAAGACCACAAGACCATATAGTTTCACATGCAAATATAGAAGGGATGAGGACTGCTCTGAGCTGGTGATGGATTTGAATATTTTAGTGTTTTCATGCAATTCTCCCATTAAGCCAGTCCTCAAATCAGCTCAGTGTTCACTGGCAGAGCTCAGCTAAACCCAGATGAAGATCCAGTTTATTATTTTGGATTCTGAGAAAATGAGCAATAATAATCTCATTTTCAAGGAGGAGAATGAGGAATTAATTCTGAGTTTCTTATACTAATGTTAATAAATCTGCTTGCATAGGTGAGCAGCTGCCAGAGTTCATAACCTGGCCAAGGGAAACTTAACACTAGTTGTGCAGAAAATCTGTGAGAGGGTTAGGAATTATATTCAGTATTTTTGAGTCAATAGTGTGGTATCACAGATCGTATTTCTACCAAGGGAAGATCAACAAGCTATGGAAAATGCGGGAGAAATTCTGGAAGGTGTTAGAGAGAAGGGAAAAGAGGATGGATATAGCCCTGTGGTGGATGCAGTTTGCTGCAGTGTGTTGTCTCTTGTAGGAAAAGATGGAGTGCTTGATGGAATAAGAGTAGGATCTGAAGAGAAACTCCTTGAAAGTAAAGTATTTAGTAACAGCTCTGATGGGACCAAGGTGGAGAATCATGTACAGGGTTTGCCTTTTGATCAATGCCAGTTCAATCTGCAATAGAACAAAATGAAGAGATAATGTCAGCTGAGGAGAATGTTACTGCAGCATGATGGTGTCCTACTGCTCCCCAAACACCCAAGGCTAATCCAGGACATTTATTTTCCAAGCAGAAGCCATTGATCTGGAAGGACAATTGCCATTGCTTTGTAGGTCAACCCTGCAAGTAATATACACAGATATGAGATCTTGTGATGGTTAGAGTAGATCAGCTAACTTTGTTGATGAGGGATCTAAAGTAATCTGGGATGATAACTGTGAGGAGTCTGAAAAAACAAGACTTATTTCTGATTTTGAGATGTTGCCGCAGAGCTAATGGAATCTGTCTTTCTCATGTGGATACAAAAGGCAGAATACAGCCAGATGTACCCCAGATTAATCGAAGGGTGAAGCAAACCTGATCTGTCCAGGGTTGTTCTTCTGAAGCTTTATCAGTAGAAACCAGAAGGCAAAAGATAACTATGAAGGTCTGAGTTCAAAGGTTAGTTATTTTCCTTAAGGGAAAATTTATCTCCTACAAGAACAGTTGAAGGTTATTGTTCATAGGTCACACTCTTTAACCTTGTTTCAGTGCTGTTTGGTCATTTGATATCCAAGCCACTTCCCTGTAAATGCAAAGCTCATTACATACAGTTTCCATGGATTCAAACCTGTATGCTAGAAATGTGATGGGAAAAGAACAGCATGGATTAAATAAACTTGCTTCAGAAATGCTCATTTCAAAGTAAATTTGTTTATGGTCTGTGAACAAAGTCTGTTCTCCCTCCTCTTCCCATCTGACTTGCACATAGTAATGGTTGATGTGCTAAGCAAGAGTTTTGGGGCTGACTACACCCCTCCAGGTGTGTCGTGGTGTGTCCCCAACCTCAATCACTGCTGGAGTCCAGTGCAGCATCAACTGAATCCATAAAACTCCTGTTCCTGGATGCTGGACTAACCTTCCCATTCTTTCCATTTCAAGGTACTGATTTCCTGTTTGCCTCTGTGTTGGGGGATGGCCTGGGCTGTCCATACTGCAGCTTCCTCAGGCTGCTGTGGGGAATGCACATGTGGAGTGACACCAGTTTTAGTGTGAAATGACCATGAAGTGTGAGCACACAGCCAAGGGTCTGCTGCCTGGCTTCTTCCTGGGGAGAAAAGACTGGGAGGAACTGAGGCACATCCTGCTCTAAACTCTGTTCAGGCCCTTGGTTTCCACTGTCAGCAGAGAAGTCATAAAAGCATAGAATGTTTTGAACTGGAAGAGACATTGAAGTTCATCTCATTCCACCCCCTGCCATGGGCAGGGACACCTCCCACTACCTCAGGTTGCTCCAAGCCCGTCCACCAGGTCTTGGACACTTCCAGGGATGGGGCAGCCACAGCTTCTCTGAGCATCCTGTGCCAGGACCTGCCCAACCTCACAGGGAATAATTCCTTCCCAATATCCCATCTATCCCTGCCATTTGGCAGTGGGAAACCATTCCCCCTTGTCTTGTCCCTCCATCCTTTGTCTCAAGTCCCACTCCAGCTCTCCTGGAGCCCCTTTAGGCACTGGAAGGGGCTCTGAGGTCTCCTCAGAGCATTCTCTTCTCCAGGCTGAACATCCCCAGCTCTCCCAGCCTGGCTCCAGAGCAGAGGTGTTTCAGCCCTCTGAGCATCTTTGTGGCATCCTCTAGACTTGCTCCAAGAGTCCAAGTCCCCATTTCTCAGTGGGAATTTAAAAGTGCTCTCAGTTTCTTAGCGTTTGCCTGTGAGTGTTTGTGTTCATGCCTGTGTTAGTACAGATCATTCATTCTCACTGAAATAGCTGCAAACACTATAAAATAGCTGAGTACATGTTTTAAGGAGAAAACCAGACTAAGTGGGACCATCTAATTTGAATGTCCTCAGCTGCTGTTAGTGTTGCTGGGAATGAAAAATTGCCTTTGCAGGGTTTGTCCTCAAAGAAACATCGATAGACTTGAGTTTAAAAGGGGATGTGTTCCCTCCAAAGATCTATGTCTCTTCTGAGACCAGTACAACCAACAGTGCTGGTAGGGACTGGACTAAGGGGCTCCTTTTTAAACTGATTTTGAAGATGGTTGAATTTTGGGTGACTAAGATCTTGTAGGTTTGGCCATATTTACCAAAGGGAAAGGAGAAATTGATTTGGCCAATAATTCTGCACTAGCACTGGGGTCTAATTGGGTTCAGCTTTCAGAGGGTTTTGTTCATCTTCAGTGTGTTCCCCAGACGGAGATGACACTGTCAGCCAATTTAAAAGGAGAGTTTGTGTCTAACCAGCCACATGGCCAGTCTGGCTCCCTTCTGCAGAGGACTGGGCTCAGATCTGCCCCTCAACCCACTGGTCTTGCCCATGAAGGTCTTTTTTTTTTCTCCAAATCCTGCATTTTTAATATAAATAAAAAACTTGATCTCTGCCACTGGGAAACTGCATCCCATTTTTTTTCCTAACAGAAAAATGGGAATAGGTTTCCTTTAACTAGTGGAAGGGTCTAGACTCTAAAAAGGTTTTTATTATTGTGTGCCCGGGGTCCTTAGTTTTAGACATTTATCTTGTGGCAAACCAGCAGGGAACTAGAAAGGCAGTATTTTGCAACTCCTAGACCCCCAGCTCTAAATAATGACTCAAAGCTGAAATTGAAGCAGGTGCATCATCTTCTTCATTGTGTCACTTTTAGCACAGACATTATACTTTATGGGCTTCCACTATCCAAATAGTTTGTGCAACGGACCCTAAAAATGGTGATGCATCAATCAGTCAGTCAGGCTTTATTGCTTCAACTTTCTGTACAGGAGGCTTATAAGCCATATTATAATGCACAATAAGGAACACAGCAGAATACAAATGCATTGGAATGCAGCACTATTTCTGTGTGTTCCCTTCGAGGTCTGGAGCTGCTCTCCCAGGAATATCCCAGAGCATCAGTCACAGAGAGCCAAATGCATCCCTGGTGTAGCCTCATCGATTCTGCCCTGCCAGACTGGCTCAGAGGGACAGTTTCAGCCAGTTCTGGTGGCTTTCCCAGGCTGCAGGGGTGAGTAGGATGGGATATGGTGTTAAAGAGGACTGAAAAACAGAGTGGTGTGGCTGGAGCTGGTTTTTCTGCCTGTTTGTGCCACAACTGAGGGGTCTGGGGATTGCCAGGGTTGCCTTTCCTGTTTCCAGTTCTTTGGTTTTGGTGTGGAAATATCCCATAGGCTTTCCATAAACATGTGTTTTGCCATCAGCAAGGACAGGTATATCTACAGTGACACTGAAATAAATGCAAATATAGGTATGGGCTGTTTCTGGAAGCAAACCCAGGAATATTACACTGTTAGTGCAAGTGAACAAGTGGCCTTCCATGGGTTATTACTTGGCTATTGCATGAAAACTTTGCAGTCCAGGCCTCAGGCTCTAATGGAATACTCCTGGTTTGAGATGGCAGTGGTTATGGGAGGTGATTGGATCCGTGTTAGTGCTTCCATCAGACACACAGACAAATAAATCTTACCTTGAAACTCTATGCTGACATCTGCATAACTTTCTTTTATCGCCCAGTTCTCATACAGTTCAAAAGAGTAACCTAGAAAAGGTGATTTAGGAAAAAAAAAGATGATAAGAAAAAAAGTGTAACACTTGAATATAAAATTCTGTAAGGGATATTATATAATATGTGCAATACACAATTTAACATTTTGGATTCTTTTAAAGCCTAACAGAATTTATGCAATGTTGTAATAAAACAATTTTTTTGCAAACCTGTAACTGGCATTTACTCTGCAAGCCAGAACATTTTCTAATATTTGTCCCTTCCCCAAATACTCAGGTTGTTTATATCAGCTCATGGAGTTTATTGTAGTATTTGTAGTAGAAATCCCTAATTTGATATTTCTCTAGTGAGTTTAATGAGCCTGAAAAGTGACATTTAGAGCTAGTTTTCTCTTTGTGCTTTGAAAAATGAAATACAAGTAGTTATCTGTTAAATGAGATAATTACAGTGCTGCTTTGCTAAAGGCACATATTAGTGATTTTTAGCTTGTTTCGCTTAATTAAAGCTTTACAAAATGTGGAGTGCCAACCCGTTAACAGACCTGTTGGAACAGTTACTGAGACTGTGAAATAAAACCAGTTGCTCTAAACAAGTAACAAAAAGAGATTGATGAAATGGCTGGCAGCTCAGGCACAAATTTAAGCCTTGGCTGCATTAGAGCAAATGTAATAATAGCAGTAAGTAACCTGTATTTTTTAATTTGACTGATCTTTCTGCAATAATTATAAGGAACTTTTAATGTCTGTAATTAGAATGTTAGAGATAGGGTGACTTAGACCAGTGCTGCACTGTGAAAAATTAGATACTTACCATAATTGAAAATTCATCACTTTTCATTACCAGCAAGGGATGCAGTTCTTATTTTGAATGGGCTGGGATGCATCCCATGAATTAGGGGCAAAAAAATTCATGTAGTTGAGTTAGTGAGTTTGAGGCCAGTCAGTGCCAGAAGCATCTTTGCTGACATAATATGTTGGATAATGAAAAGCAGGATGTTTTTATTGACTGGTAACTGCAGCCCAGAATTTTGCTTTGCTCAAAGTTCTGATCAAGAGGATCAGGGAATTTTATCAAACAACAAGCTTTGGGCATTGTTGCTTTAAACAGCTGGATGGGCAGAGTCACCTATAAAGCCAAATGTAATCCAACAAATTTATGCAGCTGTGCCAGAAGCCTCGGAGCAGATTTGAGCAGTGGAATAACCTGTGAGGTTTGTTATATGGGCAGAAATGGAAGTGTGGATTGGTACCTATTAGCTGACCTGTGCAGTGATTGTGCAGAACTGTCTTTCCCTGCTCACATATGGAAAGGCAGCTCCCCATCCCATGTAAACACTGAAATCTCTGGAGTTTGGGAAAGTTTGGTCTCCCTGGCTGACCCACTGGGGAGAAGGCAAAGGCAGCTTGCAGAAGAGAACAGTTTTAGGCATGGTAGTCTGACAGAATTGTTGTGCAAGAAGCACAGTCTTAGCAGGGAAATCTCTTGAGCTAGCAGAAATAATTTTGCCTGGATGGGCAGCAGTTTCACATGAAAATATATTTTGACAAGCTAAGCTTTTCACGTGAAAATGTGGATGAAAAGGAGGCGCTTTTTTTTCCTGGTTTTGATGAGAAAGGTGTCCTTATTTATTTTTTAACCAGCTTTACTCTTCTGCTGTGTGCATTCACTAACATCAGATTTATGACTTTAACCACCACGTGTGGCCCCCTCAGCACCCTGTAGTGCCTTTGCTTCAAAAGGTGGCATTTTATGCTCAAAAGATGATGTGAAAATGTCACCATCTTGCTCAACAATTCTCCTCATGTGTCTGTCAATGATTCCAGCTGCCAACTGCAAGGGCAGCAGGCACACAAACCCTGCTCCAAACATGATTTTGTGAGGCAGAAACAGTTTCTTGCCCAGATAGGAATTTCTCAAAACCCATGTAATTTTAGGAGTGATAAAAGAGCAGAACTGTGAGAGAGACGCTTCCCTTCTCCTTGGCTCTAATAGCTTTGTTCTGGCTGCAGCAGAAAAGGGGAAATAGAAGCATTGGCTGTCCCTGCGTTTCCCTGTGCACAGCTGGACTGTCCAGGTGCACACCTTCCTCTCCTGTCATTAGGCTGAGCAAGGATGTGGCTGCTCGTGGCTGGGTGATTGATGTCAAATGCAGTAGCAACATTAAATTTGTCTGAAACGGACAAAGAAAAGCATTATTCACTGTAAAAATCTTGTCTAAAGTTCCCATCTAGCCAGTGCTGCTCCGAAATTACATTTGTATGAATTTTAAAATGTTCTTTTGAATTTCTTGGCCCGTGATTGTTCCCAAGGTCACAAAATCAGAAGGCTGAGGTCTGAGGCTTGTTAAAGCTGGTAGTGAAAAATGTGCCTGTAATATATCTTCATATTTGCAAATGTATTTTATTGCTGTCCATATCCTGTGAGAAAAATCCAATGTTCTTAAAAGACAAGCACTGCTTGTTATAGAGACACTTATTAATGTTTATTAGAAACTCATTTCACTAACATCCATGGCTTTATTGGAAGTTCCTTAAGTAGCAAATCCAATTTCCTTTCTTATGCTTGTGCTTACTTAATTAGCATCAAAAATTGAATGAGGCAAAACAAAGTTTGATATTCATTTTAATAAGTTATATAAAGTTAGCATAATCTCATTGAGGCCATTCTTCATCGCTCCAACTGCAGACACAAAGTGCCTTTGCAGCCGTTTGGAGTTTTACATCATATGGGTTAGATAACCCAGCAACTAATGAGAGAGCCAGTGGAGAAAGGATTTAATTTTCAAATAAACCCTTTCTAGTCTGTGGTCTGGGGATACAAGACTTTGTGCTGGTGTGTGCTTGGAAGGTGGCTGAGGATGCTTTGACTGGGTCCTAAACCTGGGGGGAAGTGTTTGGCAGAAAACCTTCTGAAAACTCTAAAGGACCCACTGTGGGGATGGAGATTGCAAGTAGTTTTGATCTGGATGAAATACAGTCCCCCCAAACAGCAGTAGCAGCAAGAGATGGGAAAGAGCTGTGAGAAAAACTGGAGGAATGGCTAGACCAACAACAGATAAGAAAGAAGCTGAGAAGAAAGAAGCCTGTGAGAATGGGATGGGTTTTGATAATTTCTCGTGAAAATAAACCTGCATGTGGAAAGCGTGAAATATCCAATCAGAAACTGTGATAGAGCCCATGGACACAGCAGTGGACCTGTGAGAACTGACCAGGGGAGGGAATTAAGTTATATATAGAGTAATTTGTAGATTGAAGTGCCTTTTCTATGTGTGACCTGTAGATTAATAAATTAGCTTTGTATGTGATACCTGTGACCCTGTGCCCTTTGTCCGCTATGACCAACAATGACAACAACCCACATGTTGTGATGGTTACAAGGACAGAAATCAGGGGGCTGTGGCACGTTTCTATTGCAAGACTTTTTCTGTGTGGATCCTCCCACCCTGCAGTGAGTTCAGCCCAACACGTGTGCCAGCTTAAGGCTGCTCCTGCTCCACTCTTCTCAAAATATCCACCTCATCATGTGATGTCTGTTGACCTTAGAACAAGCGTTATCATATTGGAAAGTAATGATAAAAAAATCCCGTACTACAGTAAAGCTATTATAAGCTGTAGTGTTTGTGCCATTACTGGGGAATATGGTATTGATTTTTTAATAAATTATGCCATAACCTACATTTTTGCCTTAGGTTAACATTTAACACCAGAAGCAGGAGAAAGGTACAATATACAGATATTAGAACAAGTTTTGCTTCACCACAGACTTCAGCACGTGCTTTAAAACCAACAGTGGTGGGGTCTTGGTCACCTTGTTTTGTGATGGTCCCTTCTCCCCCAGCTCCGAGGCCAGGACTAAGGACACAGAGGAGCAGCTGTGTAACCCCAGGGAGTTTTGGCTGTTCTGCTGCCCCATTTCTCTGCCAAAGGGTGGAGGGTTCAAAAGGAAACTGTGACTCTTCTTTAGCTATAAAATAACCTTGTTCTGGTAGTTTTGAACATTAATAAGAAACTCAGGAATAGTTTTAAGGAAGAAAAAGAAATCCATTGTGAGTATGTATTTTGATATTTAAGTGAAACTTTTTCTCTGTGTGTTTATATAAGGGTTTTCTTTATAACTTTAATGTTTCAAATTTATTTTTAATTTTGGAAGGAAAAATCAATGTCATTGACTTTTCACTCTATCATTTTCCAAAATGGGGAGTAAAATATTGAAGAGAGAGTCCTCCACTATTCTTCCAGTGGCTAAATGCAAATATCCATGTAAACCTTGACCTGCATCACATGCATTCTGCTGGTAAATAGGAATTAAACCAAAGACTGTTTGCAAGGAAGGCTTTCAGTGCAACCCAAAAGCAGCTCTATTTCTGTGTGTCAATATTCAGCTCGGAGAGGAAAGGTGGGGAGGGACAGATCTCTACTTTGGATGGAGACCTGCTACCTGTTGCAGCTTTTACTCCTGAGACAACCATTTCAAAAGCTATTTTTGCTTGCCATTTTCCACCCAGTTAGCATCAAACAGCTGCTCTTTTCCTTATCATACCTGGGAGTCCTAAGCAATGGGAGGGTGTGAGAATATTGTTCCTTTACAAAGAAATGTCATTGTCTGGGACAATGGTGCCATAAGTAAACACAGGCATGAAATTATGTCTTCAGAGTGATTGAATAAATATTTTGATGCAAGTACTTGTGCTCATGCTTTCTCTGTTTGCATATCATGGAGAATTCAGGTGTGTAAATACCACCACTGGAATATTCTTACCTCTGCAGATCCCTGATTTCATCAGTGCAGATCCCTGACCCTGGTCCCCACTGTCTGAGGAGCAAGGATACCTTGAAGTGGAAGTTAGATAGGAATGCACCCAAATCTATCACGTACACCCTCATGATGGGAATATGCCATAGGGTGAGCTATTGAGGAAGCAGCTGAGCAAAGAAAGGGAATGAGTGATACAGGAGAACGTTTCCAGAAGAGCTAATGGGTAGAACGGAGATGGACTCACCAGCCCCAGAAGTGAAAACATATTTCCTGTTACACAGATATCTTATTAATGCTCTACTGACAAGGGAATTAACTCTCCAGGATAGCAGGTTTGTCAATATGCAATCACAAGTACCTTTGTCTTTCTAAATCCTGCATTTGTGTATCATCTCTACATGCTTGCCTAGAGACTGCTGTGGAAATTTTGCTCCCTCAGTGCAGGAATAAACTCAGACAATTTTTAGATACTTACCAAAATATCCTCTAAGTAAAAAATTTAAAAGTCCCCATTAGTATTAAACATTTCCTCTTCTTGCTGTCAGTGCTGCCATGGAAAGAGAAATGTACCTCAGCTTGGCTCAAACTTAAATTCCCTCTCTTCTTGCACTCTTTAAATAGCAGATTGTCAGCTTAAGAAACTTGTTGCTCCTGATGACTATGATTCATGATCCATCTAAAAGAACTGGGAACTTAATGGCTGGTTTTCATATCCTGATAACTGCATTGCACTCTAATTCTCTGGCTTCCAGTTTTAAATTCATTTAGATGTGTTGTGGTGGCTGTTTCAGCTTTCAAACCCCATGGGGCTTGGTTTTATATTGGTCCCAGTGCTAAACTTGGCTTTGGTGGAGCTGCTCCCAATTCAACACTTGTGGAAGAGACGATGACAAGGCTTGTGGGTTTTAATGAACTTGAACACCTGCAACCAAAATCAGGATTTTTCACTGTAGTTTAAGATATGTGAGCACTTGTGGAGCTATGTTAGTTTGAAATCTCTGCCTGGAATATCTAAGACATAACAATCTAAAATTAAAACTCATGCTTGAAAATTCATATTAATTAAAAAGGGGCATCCAAAGCCAAACAAACAAAAAAAAATCAATGAACAAACTGGTCCTTCCTCAGTTAAGTAACATAATTTGTTCAATTTGTTTTATGTCTCTAAGTGAGGAACCTTTTGCTCACTTTGATTCATAGATGGAGGTTAGAAAATGGTAGAGTAGAAAGGAAATTAACATTTAACCTGCCTGCCTGCACATCCGAGCCGCTGTCTCACTGTGACTGCAGCTGTGAGTAAATTCTCCCAATAAACCAGAGTGTCTGTAATATTCATATGGCTACTTGGGCCTCGAGGAAAGCTCAGAATCCTTTGTAGCTATTAGAGACCAAATTAGGAAAAATAATCCGAGTAGGATGTATTGCTGCTTTATATATACATATATAAATTTTAGTTAAAATCAAAGGGGACACATTATTAGTCAACACACATCATTGCAGCTTCACAGACTTAAGCCCTACCAATGCCTGTGAAAATTGCTAACTTAACAGCCTGGATTCTACAAACTAGTTTGTGCTTGTGGGTTTTTTTGTTTTTTTTTTAAAGAATGTAGGTGTTCTAGAACAGGCAATGGTAAGGCAAAACAATGGTATTTCTCCATAGGATTATGCAAATTAAACTTGTACTCTCCTTATTAATCCCAGTTTAGGATCAGACCTATGTATAAGCAAAGTTGAGGCCTTCTACATGTTCTTTCTTCCCTCTTAGAAACATGTTATGACATGATTACCCAATATGATCGTGTAGTACTTAGTTATGATCAAGAATTTTCTGCACCAAATGGCACATGGGAGACCTGGTATGAAAACAGACCTGCATCAGTTGCTGAGAGAGTTTAAAATAAATGTGTACAATATATTTTGATTCCAACAGGAAGCCTGAGGATCCTTCATGATGTCCCTCAATCTTGTTAGCACTTCATTATGCCCTGTCAAACCTGTCTGAGCTGCAGGCATGGAAAAGGTCAGCCCAAGGCACGTGAGGAACACCAGACACCTTGCAATTTTTATTTCTTAAGAACAAAGAGGGATTGTGAGCCAAGTATTTGCAATGCAAAATGGAAAGTTGAAGAAAAAAAATCACAAATCCAGCTTCTTTCCCTGCTAGTTGCAGTTTGCCATCCCGCTACAGAAACTTGTGTCTTTGAATTTTTCACTGTCAGGTTGGACATCCAGTTTTATTTATTTATTTGTGGTCATTGCAATGGAAGCAATTGCAGTACCACATTCTGGCATCCGTGAGAGAATCAGACTAGAAAAGGAGGGAGATGACAGGTTAGAAAAGAAGAAAGCTGCTGTTTACACTCTGTGCTGTGCACCCCCAGTAATCAGCTGGGATGGGGGAAAAGGCAGAAAAGGTCTGTAACAGTTTAATGGGTGTTTTGATAAAATATTATTTGGAGGGTTTTTTTCAAAGTTGCCAGAGTTAGACTGTGTTTAATAAGTAGGATGATTATGGTCTTTTTCTCTTTATGTTTCTGCCCCCTTCCTGGTAATAGCAGACTAATCAGAGAGTAATAGAGAGAGGTTCACAAAATCTTATTTCCTTGCAAATTTGAGGCCTGTCTGCCTGAGAAGTTGGGGAGGATAAAGGAGCCTGTTGCTACTGCAGAGTATTAGAACAGGTGCAAGATGAGACACACACCAGCACATCTTCAAGCAGAGAAGCTGCCTACCTGTTCACACTCACAGTGGCTTGAATCTATCTGAATATCTGTATCATTTTGTGGCCCAGTCCCTAACAAAGCAGTTTTGCATGACCCCAACATCATACAACAGCCTTAAAATTAGAACTGTCCCATGTAGGGACTCCCTGCATGTCTCTGATAGAAAATGTTGTGGTCATCCCCCAGAGCTGTTACCTTTGGAAGTAGATTTGTCCTCCAGGCTGCAGGTTGATGCTCAATTCTTCACCTGCTGTTGGTCAACATGAGTTGGATGAGCTGGAATTGTTTGAGAAGCAGGTCTTTGTTGGGACAGTTACACAGATTGAAACAAGTTCAGGGACAATGCCACAAGCAGGACACCTGGCAGATCTGCAGGGTGGTGGCTGTGGCCAATAGGATCACAAGCCAGGGAGAGTTGTCTCTTGACCTGCAAGGTGGAATGAGGTGTGTGGGTCCCTTCCTATCACTGTTCTGAGTGGGAGAGAAGAGACTTTGTGTCTCTTTGGATGTTTTTAGGGTGGTGATTGATATACTGGGTGCAGAGTCTTAGCTGTATTTATGGACCCCATCCCTGCAGAAATACTTTGAGGATGTAGAATGTAGAAAAAAAGTAAGATAATGTTAAGATACAAGACAGTGGCAGCACCTTATGCTGTACAAACACATTTCTGTTTCAAATGGATTTTGGTTTTGTTCCTTTGTAACTATTATTAGAACTAATTTCAAGATAGTAGCTTCCAATGCCTTTTTCAGAGAGATGTGGAGTAAAGTAGCTGTCTGTGGCAGAAAAGGCAAAAAAAGAGAGCTACAGAATGGAGAATAATGGTGTTTGAACCAAAAGGAAAAACGTTGTTTATGTGCCGTTAGATGCAGCTTTTTTGTTTGCACTTCATTTGATTATCAGTATTTTCAGCCATCTCGGGCACTAATACATCTCTGCAGGGAGGGGCAGGGTTCATAGCCTTTCCAAAGCAGCACTAATGAGTGCCTTTAACTTAATAAAATGATCATTTGCCAACTACTTACCATAATGTGAACTAGATGCTTTCAGTCCAGAGATTAAAAGGAGTTTTTGCAAATGCACTGTGGTTGCTGCTACTACGTGAGTCATATGCAGATATATAGTGTGTTCATTGGTTATTGTTTTGGAAATTTTGAGATCTCTTAAAGTAGGTTGGAAGGAGTTGTTAGAGTCTATATTGTTTCAATAATATATGGATTATCACTCTCTAAATACGCAATGACATAAAAGGCAATAATGCCTTTTATGGATCCCATGTGGCCTATTACACTAATGATCCATGAATAATGGGGTCACGGGACGAGTTTTGAACAGTGCCTTTCTTTGTTGGTTGTTTTTCTCATTTATTTACCCAGGAAAATTCAGTTTTAAGTATCTGCTTTTCAGCAAGGTCCTACCATTTACTGAGTTTTCATGTGGGTTAATGGATGCCAAAGAGGTCAAGTGACTTCCCAAAGGTTATACAATGAGTCACTGAATTTGTTGAGAATAAAATACAAGAACCTCCCAGTTTTCTGTCCTTTGCTCTGACTGATGCTAAAGCAGGGAGATTTCAGATCAGCATGACCTCTACTAAATCTCTGTGTTACTGCTTTGAGGAGGAATCAAAGCTTGGTGTTCAATGGAGAAATCTGAAGCTCCTGAAGCAACATTTCCCATATTTCTCACGGAAACAGCCAGAAAGAGCAGAAGGGCTGTGATACAAACAAGCTGCTTTGATCCTTGTGACAGAGATTCTCTCTTAAATAAAACTAAACAACACAGTGTTAAATAAACACATGGAAGCCCACAAACACAGTTTTCCTAATGCTATTCCAAACCAAGAGTGTTTGTATAGAGTGAATTTTGTTTCCTGCCTTTCTGCAATGGTGGTTTTTTCCCATCAAGTTGAAAACCTCTTGATTAATGACTCTGATTTACCTCCTTCCAAAATGAAACCTGGCCCTGCTCTTTCAAGCCCTCTAGACATGAAGTTGCAGAGAGCAAGGTGTGTCCTGGAGAGCATCCCCAGGTTGTTCTGGATGGATTGATGGAGATGACAAGCACGACACACCATAACATCACCATCGCTTTGGTCTTCTACCTTCTCCTCAAGTCTCTGCCAGGAAGAGAAGGATTCCTGTGCTGAGCTGAGCTTGGGCACTGAACTGTTACATGCCCTGGGCACATCTCTTACCTGGGTGTGCCCATGTTCACTCAGCTGCAAAAATGAGGTACCTCCTGGTGTCTGTCTCTCCTGATTTTGTGTGTATACAGAACTCTGCACCTCCAAAGAGTTCATCATTATTAGTAGTACTACCTTACAGAATATTATTTCATGCCTTTAATATAGTATAAAGCAATTACAGAGTGTAAGGTACCATGGAAATACAAAGGGATCTGTCTGGAATAATAATTTGATTCTGAAACTTTGTTGCTAAAAGACTTCAGGGTAAAATTGTAGTACAATATATGAGCTTTTAATGAAATGACTCCCATTACTTCTAAATGGACAAAAGCTACATAATACACAGAAAATTTTCATTTAATTAGCAAATAATTTGTATGACGATATACTTGTCAAATTCTAATTCATCAAACAGCATTCAGCAATAAACTAGAAGTGTTTCTAGCACATGTGCTCCCATAGTTATACACCTCTGAGCTGGAAATCATTGTGGTTGTTTATCTGAAAATACATCAGGTGAATGCTGTTGCTCATGGGTGTAGAAACATCACAGAACATGCCTGAGAAATCAGACGAGACATCTCTGCCCTGTCTGTATTTCAGTGCTGCTGACATCTGGTGTTGTTGGGGGGGTGGCTGGAACACATTCAGGGAAAGGGGATGAGGCCAGAGACTGTGTTTTAGCTGTTTCAGCATAGAAGGAGGTCACAATTAATTAATTAATGCCTCTTACGGTTCCTTAAGCTGTGTGTTGGCCGTGCAAACCCCCTGGTCTTGCTTGTTTTGCTGTGCCTCTGAGCGAGCCGATGCTGTTGCTGTCCCTGGAACAGCTGAGTGCCTGCAACCATCTTACTTAAAAATAGATTTAAGACCCGCAGTGTTGAGGAGAAGTCACACAATGGCTTTCTGACAGCCCGTTGCACACGCTGATCAAGGCACTGGCTTTAAAACAGTTTGGCTTATAATTATATCTTTACAGCTAACTGGGCTATCCAAATGATTTTCTCTTCTCCCCCTCCCCAAGTCTACTGACCTGTGGCTAATGAGATTTGTGTTTCGATTAGTTGTAGAACATAAATTAACTAATCAATGAGAATGGATTCACATCCTTTCTTGTAAAAGAGCTCTGCTGCAGTGATCTGTGTTTAATATTCAAATCAATTTTAAATTCTCAGGCTGATTCCACTAATATGGCAGGCTGGGACTGGCAGCATCTGTATCCTTGCCACAGCCTGGAAATATGGGATGTTTATGGAATCGCCCACTGACCTCCAAAGCCTTCTCTGGTCTCATTGATTTACTATTTCACTTAATAGTGATGATGAGAAGCTTAGAGGCTGGCAATGAAGCTGGGAAAGGCATGTGAGAGAGCATTTCCCCTTCATTTACAGGAGTGTTAAGACTAAGCGGAAGTCACAGGACTTTGAAAAAAGCTGTTTGTTTTTTATATGAAAATTTGGGGTCATTTTTATTCCACCTCAAATTTCCCCTTTTCCTACAGATGAGAGTAAAAATATGGTTATTACCAAAAACCCGTTTTCTAAGTGTGAGGTTCTTTCGTTTTCTCTCAGGGTAGAGAGAACTTTATCTTTTGCCTTGCTGTAAATGTCTCATCTGTACAATTAACCAGCATCTTGGCATAAAATGTGAAAATTTGTACAGTCCTCAAAGCATCTGTGGCCTTTATGGTACAAGTTCTGTTAGTACTGAAGCCACAGAAAATTAAATGTTCCCCAAAGAACTTCCAGATGTGTTTTATTCTAATAGGGTCATTATATAGTAAATTAAAAAGCAGGGTAAATGGAACTGTAAAATTTAAATTAGTCTAAAACCACATCTCTTTGCTTTGAACATTCATTTGTGGGGTTGCATTTGCAATAAATGTGAATTAGGCAGCTGCAATAACTGTTAATCATATATTTATAAAATAGTAATGAGGAAATGAATAGCAGAGTAAGACAGCTGCACATTTCTCTAATAGTATGTCAACTGTGAACATAATAAGATGTAGAAAATTGTTTGGTGTTATGCTGATAATGCAGCTGAATGTAAGAGATCACTTCAACCTCTTAACTTTACAGGAAATTATATATAAAATCCATAAAAAGCCATAATAATACATTAGGCCTCTGAATTGTAGTCAATGTTTTTCTTTGCTTTGATTTTTCTGAAATGGGCCATACTTTTCCTGAAGTAATCTGCCAAAGATCACTAAGGCTTTTGTTTCAGGCTGCACTTTATACACCATCTTGCAATTTCATTTAAAAGATAGTGCTTCTAAAAGCCAAAACTGATCTAACTTCCCTGCTCCAGGAGAGCTCTGGGAGTTCCCACCTCCCTCTTCTTGCAGAGTTTTACCACATCTTGAGCATCCCACCTCTGAGCCCCAATGGGGTTATCACTGCTGAAACTAGTGATGCAGTTCAGAACCCCACACAAGGCACAGCAAAATGGGAAATTTAAGTTTTACATGTATGTATAGTTCAGAAAAATTATATTTTTTAATATTTACTTTGCTATATTTACTTCTCTCAAATATATACATATATTTTTGAGAATAGTAAATGAGGGTTAACATGGCCTGAGGGCATCTGTTGGTCTTTCCCAGCCGTGGTAAAATTATAAAGAGGGCAAGATCATTGCAAAAACAAGTCAAAGAACCTAACCCCAAGAAATAAATTGAAATATTTGAACAGCCCTTTAGATCTGCTGCTTGTGCCAGCAGACATCACAGCCTGCCCTTGTGCCAGGTGCTGCTCACTTGCACTTGCAGTTTTTAACCAGCCTTAATTGAATTTTGCAACTGAATTGGGGTGAAGAGGAGAATTACAAAGCTAACAGGAAAAAAAAATTAGGCAAGTGCTGGGCTGCAAACAGCCAGGCAGGGAATAGGTGCTAAATGTGTAATGGGAAGGCTGCTACAGGAAATGTCACTTATCAAACTGGCAGGACTTTGGAAGGAAAAGCAAGAGAAAGAAATGAGGGACCCAATCCCACTGCTCGCTGATGCCACTGTGAATGGTGCCTGGGATTTAATAGGCTGTTTGCTGGGAGGTTGCTCTGGAAGTTGGATAAAACAGAGGGAAGGTGCTGAGCAGAGCTCAGCATAGGGATGTGGGGCTGCCTGTTCCACAAAAGAGCACCACAGGACAGCCAATATCCTGACTGTGCTGTGGAATAAACCCGTCTGTTACTGACTCCCTTGTCACTATGGAATACATAGTGAAGTGATCTGTGATCTGACTGTAAATTGTGTGATTTTGCTGTAAACAGTTATGTCTGACTTTACCATAAATGTTTCCTGCAGTACCACATTGCAATGAATTTTAAATATTTCCATGCATTTTGCATTTGGAATGACACAACTACCTCACTTTTATTTTATAAAATGCAGAGAGAAAGGAAGACTGAAAATCTTATCTATTTCCCAGTCTAAAAGTCTCTGTCAGAATCCATGGTAGACACGAAAGGTCAGTCAATGGAGGAGGAATTAATCCTCTGTGGGCAGAAAGGAGGATTTTTTCCATTAGTCCTGTGTGTTTAAGGATGAGATGAGGGGTATCACCACTGGAGGTCTGGGTGGCCTGGCCATAGTCAGGAACTCTGCAGCACCTTCGCCTCTGTTGGCCTTCTGGAAAACCTTTGCAGAACCTCATTGAACCCAACCTTTAGCCTTCATCAAGCTGCTGCCCTTAATACACATGGCTTTTATTTTATTTATTATTTTATTTTATTTTATTTTATTTTATTTTATTTTATTTTATTTTATTTTATTTTATTTTATTTTTTTATTTCATTTTTTATTTTTATTTCATTTTATTTTATGTTTTTATTTTATTTTTTATTTTTAATTTTTATTTTATTTCATTTTTTATTTTATTTTATTTTATTATTTTATTTTATTTTATTTTATTTTATTTTATTTTATTTTATTTTATTTTATTTTATTTTATTTTATGTTTCTTTTCTTTTCTTTATTTAATTTTAACTTTTTTTTGGTTGAGAGATGGCAAAAATCTCTTTGGCCATCTTAAAAACTGTAAAACTATTGCACAGTGGTCAGATAGGAACAAAAATTGTCCTTGCTGTAACCCTGTCAAAGGAAATATTGTTCATACAACATCACCATCTTATCCTGAGCTGTGATGAGAGGTAGAAAAAGGAGCACAAGATACAGACAGAGACACAGATATGGAAATACATTCAGGTTGAATTTGTCCTATAAAATTTTGGCCTTCTATTTGCCAAAACAAAGCAAAAACTTGTTCTTATTAAATATAAATTAAAGGATAAGCACTGGAAAATGGCTTGTTTTCAGATCTTTCCTTCCCCCCCCCCCCTTCTTTGAAACAGACGGTTCAATTCTCCAGGAGAAGCAAAGTTCAAGCTCTCATTTCCCACCGTACATTTCTGTGTTAGTGCCTCACAAAATAGCAGTTCATTTCTGGAAATCCTATTACTGTCCACACTCAAGCAGCAACTTTAACAGATACATCTGTTACCTGGCAGCTTCTTCCTACACAACTCCCACCCCTGAGAGTTAAAGCTTACAGTTTTAACAGGAAAATTGAAATAGCCCCATTTTGAGCAATACACATTTTGGGGAGGGGGAAAGAAAAAGCACACATGCCACAGTTGACTCTGAGAGCCTCATCTCGCCTTACATCCTGATCTGGACAGATACAGAAAATAGAGTAGTGCATTATCATTATCTTGGAGATGTTTATTTGGTGTGTGGACACTCAACCAAAGACCTAATGCAATCAGAAAGTTAAAATATATGGGCTGGAAATACAAATTCATTAGAAGTACACAAAACGTGTGGTGCAGTGGGTCTGTCATTTCAATTAGATTCTGACAATTATATGGATAGTCTGGTTGAGATGACATATGATTTGCTCACTTTATCTATGCCATGATTTAATTATTGCAAAAGATGTGTGGAGTTAGGACCTCGTTGTTCTCTCATGACCTTAGGCTGAAGAGGAGCTGGGTCCTGCTTGTATCCTTGGTGTTTGCTGCTTGGAAGATTTTTGTGTATTTATATATATATATATATGTATGTATAATTTTGTTTTTTTAACAAGAAATTAGTATGTGTTTGCACCCAGTGGAACTGCTGCAAATCTTTCCACTGACCTCAGCAGGGCTGAGCCTCACTCTTGCCCTGTGCATCACCCTGTGAGATGCTCCTCACATGGAAACCGCATGTTTTGCCATTCAGGATCCACAGCAAAGAGCCACGTCCCCCCCATGCTGCTCCCAGCCAAGCACAGGTGCCTCTTACCTGTGCATGAGCACAGCCATCCTCCATCCTCCCATTCTGGGCAGGAGAAGAACTTGTTGGGTCTCCATCCCCTCTGCTCAGCAAGAGGTTGGCTTGGGGTGCTGTGGTGGTGGTGAGCTCAGCTGGACCATTCCAAATATTTTCTCCCTCCCCACCACCCTCAGAGGCTTCCAAGAGGCATCATCAGCAACACTCTGGCAATTAATTACTCGTTTGTCACAGTGGAAGTGTGGCCAACCCTGTGTGAGGCTCTCCAGATGTTCCTATGGCTTCTGGATGGAATCATTGCTCTGGTGTAAACCCTGCTGGGACCAAAAGCACCTCAGCTTCTCCTCACACCATCCTGCCTGACATTTATTAGTGGTATTTATTCATACCTTAAACATGGGCATGTGCATAAAAAATGCAGCATGAGGCACCATCATTTAGGCAGACAAATGATGGCGACGTCCCTTCTCTCTCTGAATGTTGAATACATATTAAACCCTCCCAACTATTAAAATGGAAACGTGATTTGATAACTTCTTACAAATGCAGTAAATGCCACTTCTTACAAATGAACACTAGCAATCAATTTAATTTCTCAAATAAAATGATTAAATTGCTGTTATTGTGGAATCGTTATTTTATTGCTAAAACCTTTTAAAATGTTAATTATTGTGCCCCTTGAAAAGCTTTCATCTTGCCTGACTTTGCTCTTATACAAAAAAAAGTGTCTCCTGGTTGTGACTTGCAAATTGAATGAAAATTCATGCTTTACCTTTCCTCTCTCATTCTCTCTCTCTTTTTTTTTTTTTTTTAACACCTGCAACTATTCTCCTTGGCTGTAATATTTATCTGAATTTAACTTTAATTTTTCTCTGCTTTCATCTTCTGAATTAGTCAGTATAAAGCATATATCACTCCTTCTCTGCTGCTTTCCTGTTTATTTGCTTTAACAATAGATTCATTAACTAGATTTTGGTGCTCAAGCTATGCGGACACATCCATTTCAAAGGAGGCTTTAATGGCATTTCATATTTTTCTACATTAAGGAAGATTAAAGTATATTACAATACCCTTTACTGCTCTATTTTCTTCATTTTAGAAGTGGTCAGTTTTTAAATTTTTTTTCCTCTTTCTTTCATCTGCAGTGTTCAATAAATTGTCCAGGCCTTTCAGATGATAGTTCCAGCAAATTGAGTTCCATATTACAACTCTGAACCATTGTTTAGCCCATCATCAGTCAGATAAAGCACTCCTATTCACACAGGACATCAAAAGAACAAATATATGTTCAAAGTGGCTAAAAAGATTACTGTGACTTGGATATATCATTTTGTTAATTGTTAGTGATTATTCTACTAGTTTAGAGGTGGTGAATTTGCTGACTCTGAGCTAGTGCTTGTGATGTAATCAGAGTGGAATATATAGATATTCAAGTCTGGAAATTACACCATTCAAAAAGGGTCAGGTCTATCATCCTCTAATAGCTGAAGGTGGACTAATAGCAACATTTTAATGAGAAGAAAGGTGCAGACTGATGTCTTCATTTCACATGTATGGAAGGTCGTGAAGTGCTGTGGGGAATTTCAGCTGTGCCGGTGCTTGGAGGACTCGGATGATGGTGGTGGGTGCTGAGCCCAACTCAGCCTTGGTGTGCCTTGAGATTGGTTGGGTTGCCCCTGGGAGGAATCTGCCCGGGTCTGAATTGAGGCTGTTTGCCAGGTGAGAATGGCTGAAGTTGATGTGTTCAGGTGCTGGTCCTGCAGAGGTTGATTTGAATGAGTTTAAAGCTTTGCACTCTGAGAATCAATCCCTTGGAAATCACAGGCAGTATTTTAATGACTCCCAACACTGCAGTGTCATGGTCCCACACAGCCTTCTATGTCTGTCCCCACAGCTCCAGATATGACAGGGAGATATTTGAGAGGTGGGAGACAGAGATGCAAAACCTGAGACCCTTTCAGGTACTGAGTGACCAACTCGTGGGCTGGAGATAAACAACTGAGCATCTGCTGCTGAGTTCAGGTCACAGAGAAGGAAAAAGGAATAACCCCAGCTGAATTTCCAGCTGCCAGGCACTCATGTTTCCTCTGCAATCACTGACACTGGGGTATCTCAATAAAAACATGCATATTTTCAGGCCATAAAATGAACACTTGTCTGCCTTTGCAGGCTCCCGCTCTTCAAAGGTAATTTCGGAAATCTTGCAAATGCAAAGAGCCTGAGATGATATTTTGAAGAGAGGCTGCCTACAATTGCAGGCTGCATTTCTCTGCTCGTGGGTTTTACCCTGCACTGGGTAAAATGGAGAGGCAACACCATGGATGCCTGAGCATATGTGAGGCTCCGGCTGGAAGACAGATTTTCCAGCAGAACAATTGCAGGGTGTAGGTTTTAGGCAATAAGCAGGTAGCCTCGCTCTCTCAAAAGAAGAAAGAAAATAATGGAAAACTGTAACATTCATTTGGAGGCCTCAAAGGCATAAAAAACCCAATTCCAACTGTTATAGGTCCCTGCAGGAGTCTACAAAGGAACTAAGCTTTTTAAGTAAGAAAACTAGATTTTGGCCCAGAGGGCCCTGTCATTGCTGCTTAATAGATGAAACTCTTTTGATACAAATATGCTGTTTACTTCTCAGCTTCAGCTTTCATAAAATATAACCTTTTTATGATTTACGACCCCTGAAAAAGTGCTGGATGGATTTTTAGCTCTGAATTGGTTGAATGTCAACAAGAAAAATATAGATAACATATAGAAATAGCAGGGTGTTAATGCCACACAAAATGATGAAATTATTTTTGTTTAGAAAAGTTAAGTTTGTTCTTAAAGTTCTTTGTGAGTGAAACTGAGGAAAGGGTTTGTTGGTAAAGCCACAGGAGACTTTACATGATGCAAAGTGCTATGGAAGGTCTAGATTAGATATTAGGAAGAAATTCTTCCCCATGAGGGTGGGCAGGCCCTGGCACAGGTGCCCAGAGAAGCTGTGGCTGCCCCATCCCTGGGAGTGTCCAAGGCCAGGTTGGACAGGGCTTGGAGCACCCTGGGCTGGTAGGAGGTGTCCCTGCCCATTGCAGAAGGTGGAAATAAATAATCTCTAAGGTCTTTTCCAACCCAAACCATTCTGTGGTTCTGTGTTTCCTTCTTGCTTTAAGACAGCTTTTTTGTGGTTTTGGTTTTTTTTTTGGTTTTTTTTTTTTTTTTTTTTTGCCTACAAATTGTAAAACAGATGACACAGAACTGAGATGTGACTTCAGGAAGGGACAGAGTGCCACGTGGCTGATCACCCTTCTGGTACTGGCCAAAATGAAGTTTTGCTCATGTGACCACTTCACATTCATTATTTTAACGAGAAATTAAAGTTTAAAACCCTGTTCCAAAACTAAAGTTGCAGAAAGACTCCTATTACTTGTAGTGATTATTAAAATAAAACAGAAATTATCAGAAGTGAAGAGGTCTCTCTTCCCTCTTTATTTATACAAGTTATTTTTTTCCTCTTGACACCCATATTGATGCCGATGGACAAGTTGCAATATAAAGATGTTTTAATGTATTGGTGACTGATTAAAAGGAAACACAAATAAAATGTTAGTGTTGTGAAACAGAAATGGAAGTACCAGAACTTGAAGACTGAGACACAAATGTAAAGATGAAGACATAACTGTTGCCAAGAGGATTGTGCACATTTTCTTTTTTATTGTTTTCCACTCTATATTGTCTTTTTTTGCAGCTTCCCTGCTTAGCATGAGCAACGTGCTTGTTTTTCAGGTGGCTTTTCTGATGTTGTTTGTGAACCTGCTGAACAACAACACAAAAAAAAGTTGATTTTTCTGGATGCTTGGGGAAATAGTCTGATCCCAGACAAATTGCCCAGGAAGTCTCGGAAATGACTTAGCTTGCCACAGAGGCAAGGTTGTAAAAATTGAAAAGGTTTTCACTTTTGACTCTCCCAACTATTGCAAAAAGAGACATTTGCTGGTGTATGGTCTCTGAAAACTGTCACTGAGCAAATTAAAATAACAAAAATATCTATCTGTGGACCCTCACACATCCAGCTTTTCTGCCCTGCTCTGTCACGGGGAATTAATCAGCCAGGGTAGGTGTGGTGTGCTCAGCAGCTGCAGGGCTTTGACAGAAAATGCACACAGGTATTGGTGCTGGAAACACAATATGCCACCGGTTGGATGGTTCCCCTTCAGGTATTACAGAGAAGAGAAAGCTGAAACGGGAGAGGCATGGGAGAAACGAGGGTGCTGGAGTATCAGCTGCCCTTCACAGCTACTTACACACCTCTGGAGGCTTTTCATGGGGACTGAGAACAGGAAAACAACCTGGAGCACTGATTCCTAAGCTCTTTGTGCAGGAATGGCCTGATGGACTAGGTAGGTTTCCACAACAGCCAGACCAAGGTTACCAGGACAGGATGCTCTGCCTGAGTCTTGTAGGTGTCCATTGGACATCAGGGATCTGGTCCTGGAGATCCTGTCTTAGTTATAAGTTTTAGCTATAAGGCTTCTCTTTCCTATGGTTGGTTGAAATAAGCAGGATGAGCTGACTCCTCTCCTTTATTGACTTCTGAAAAGCCTGTTACTGAGGAAGGTTTTAAGCACATGGTTGAAGTTCAGTGTGTAGTTTAAGTGCTTACCAGAAGGTTTCTGTTCATTTCCCATTAGTCAATCACTCAATATCTGCACAGAGCTTTGAAAAATGCCATGGAGAAGGAGGAGGAGGAAGGGACACAGACAAAGCTGGCCATCACCCAGATGTTCAAAAATATTTGGGAACCAGACAAGACAAATATTTGCCTGAGGGGATCTCCAAAAGCACCAAACCAAAGAAATTCTATAGAATTAAACTTTTTTGAAACTTAACTGTGGAAACTTGTTGAAAGCAGAGTTTAGAGGATCCCCAGATTTGCTAGGCTGGTACCTGCTCATGGAAATAACCCCAGAAAAAGTTTAGACTGAGCAACAACCAGCCTCGGTCCCTCTGAGGAATTATACAGACTCTACACAGATAACCTGATGCCCCTTGGACATCCCACTGCTTAGTTCAACACTCTGACCATTATCACTTTTCCACTCCTGCAATTTTCAATAATATGTGTGGTTGCAGAACTGGAACCCTTATGCTTTCATTCTTCCCATCTTTAGACCTTAACATGACTTCATCCCCAGGCTGGAAGGCTTCATGATCTTCTGTCAGTTTGACTATGGGAAAAGCCCACTGAGAAGTCAACACCTTTGCCTCTAAAGGGACCCTGAAACCCTGAAACTTTGTCTGGTCAGTGAAGGAACTGGAAAAAGGAGGTAAGATGTGTATATGTATCCATATATATACTGTACCTCTTGAGGTGTAGGTCTGTAGTTGGGTCTTGGAGATGAGAAATGAGAAAGCTTCAGTTGCAACTAGTTTAGAAACATTAATTTCCATCAGGAATATTCTTCTTGAACTTTTAACTGCAGCTTTTTCTCATAGTTTGTTCTCTTCCTTAGGTGGATGTATTAGTAAAAATATCTATCTATTCTATTCTGCCTCACTGAAAAAATTCTGGTGACTGTATTTCTATATGTTTAAATGCAACAGTCCACCTGATCTGGTCTCATATTGCCAAATGTTCAGACACATTCATGGGACATTGCACTCAGCAATATGTACGGAATCAGATTGCATTCCACCTGGGAATGACCTACAAGCAATGTATTTCCATCCCTATCAGCCTTCAAGGTGTGAGAAAAAGGAGGAATTCAGCAGCAGGATGGTTTATACCTACATGGATGAGAGAAGGATATAAAACTACCTGTTCCTTCCAGGGGTAGCCTTGTCCCTGCCCCCAGCCTTCCTCACTCATCGCCCTGCTGTGTCTTTCTCCCAACCAGATTGAAGGTCTTTTTTGAGGTGATTTGGGCACCATTTCTGAGGAATGTTTTAGGAACATGTTGTTTAGTTGTCATTATTGCAGTATGTGGCCATTGCAGGACTTTATTGATGGATGTGCTGCAGTCAGGTGGCACAACGTTCTCAGTACACACTCAGCTCATCCCCAAGTTGCTGTCAGAGAACAGGATTTAACTGCTATGCACAGTCCTGTATCCTCTAGAGAATCAGACCCTGTGAGAGTGTTCCCCTTTGATGTAGTTTTATTGTATCAGGTACAAATCTGACCTCTTAATATTTACAGGTGGAGCAAGTGACCCTCTCTGGTTTTGGCATGGGAGAGTTGCAGCAAAAGTTACAGAATCACAGAAAAGCTGCCACCTGTTTTTTAGGAACTCATCCACAGCCATTTCAGCCTACCTGTTCCAAAGTGCTTTCCTATGTCATCAAATAGCCAGATGATGCTAATTTTTATACCTAAAAAGGTCCTTCATCTTCCCTTCAATCCTTTTCTTTACTTTTCGTTTTATGATTTATAGCAATTTTTTCCCAGTTATTTCAAGGTTGCTTTTGATAGGGAAAAAAAAATCTCTGCTTAATAAGAAAGGAGCCAAAACTTTACAGGTAAATTCTGAATGCCAAATGGCAAATCTGGTGGTGTGATTCATTGGCACTAAGAGTATTCATTTTGCTTGGAGAACTCATTTAGCTGAAGGCACTGTGCTTATGTCCTGCTCAATGGTCTATGGATAAAGTGAATTTACTTGTCTGCTTTGAAGACTAGAATTTGGTAGTGTTTCATTTTCAGGTAGAAAAGCAAAGAACTGTTCAGATATTCTCTTGAAGCTGTTCTGAAAAGTGGCTCATAATGACAGAATCACGGAGGTCTTGTGCTATTTTCTTTCCATAAATCTGGCAGTGGAAATATTACAGGTTTTCCTGGTCTTTATCCACTGGGTTGTTGCGATGAGAGTGTGAGATTGGTTTGGGCTCCTGTGAAGTTCTAAATGTTGGAAATAAAATGCAGAGCACAAATTCAGAGCTGCTGCACCTCCTTGTTGTCAGAGACTGGGACTGGGAACAGCAACTGGTAGGAGAGGAGGCTCATTGCAACATGGATGGCTGAAGAGGATGATTGGAAAGGGTTCCCTACACTGATGGGGAAGTGAAGGATGACAAACACTCTTATAGGGTTTTGTATATTCAATGCAGCAAGGAAAAGAAGGTGAACATAAAATTAGGCCTTGAATTTTTGGTGCTAACTCCTACTGAAATAAACTGGAAGTTGTAGGAACGTGTGATCTGCTAAATCTCTCTAACCTGGGAAGTTCTGTAACCAGTACACAGGGAGGCACTAGGAAAAACAATAAAAGTGAGTTTCATTGAATCCCAGAATAGTTTGGGTTGGAAGGGACCTTAAAGGTCATCTTATCCAAACCCCTGCCATGGGCAGGGACACCTTCCACTATCCCAGGTTGCTCCAAGTCTCATCCAATCAGGTCTTGAACACTTCCAGGGATGAGGTAGCCACAACTTCTCTGGGCAACCTGTGCCAGGGCCTCACCACCCTCCCAGGGAAGGATTTCTTCCCAATATTCTATCTAATCCTGTCCTCTGTCAGTTTGAAGCCATCTGCCCTTGTCCCACCCCTCCATCCCTTGTCCAAAGTCTCTCTCCAGCTCTCTTGTAGCCCCTTTAGGAACTGGAAGGTGTAGAAATGTCTCTCTAAATGGATTCTGGATCAACCTGAGGTAAGTAGAGGAGCCAATCTCTGCCTTTAATTGGACTACCTATTTTCTTCAAAAAAGGAAAGGAAAATAAACCAGTGGCTCTGAAAACTTTGCTCTTACAATCTGTCAAAAAGCCCATATGAAATCAATTGAGCTCCTTGTTCTAGAAAACTGCGTCTGTTTTCCCCTGGTTTAGAGAAGTGTTTATGAATAAGAAGAGCTGGTGCACACAGGGAAGTGAGCATGGAACATGGGTGGGGTTTAAATTTCCAGCCTGATAATGACTCCTCAGTAACTCCCAGTTTAGATACTTTAATACAGCACTGAAGTGTCTTGTGCAGTTCAGCATCAAGAACTGCCCAAAGCAGCTCTAAGGAGCTGTCGGAGAGAGGCTCTCCATGGGCTGGGAGGGGACAGCCCTGGAGAATTAGTTCTGCAAGAGCTGCTTGGGATTATTTCTCCAGACAGAGCAATTCTATATCTGGTTTTCCCTGGGTGTTGAGACCACATTTGTGGCAGGTTGTGTATGTGTGAGTGAGTGTGAGCAAACGGCTTTTGGCAGGAGGACAAGCCCCATTTATCCCAGACACAAACCTGGCCAGAGGCTGGGCTTTCTTCACACATGGTTCATGGCCATGGTTGTGAAGTCTGCCAGATTTATAAACTTATTGGTCAGAGATGGAACTGGGTCAGTAATTATAGGTAGTAACTGTGATTGATCCTATAAAACACAGCATATGTTTGCATTTTGAGGAAAGTATGACTATTTTTTTTAAGCTGTGGCCTAGTTAGAAGGCAATTTGGCTCAGTGTTCACTTTATTCAGTTCTTTCTTTGATCCAAGGCATCATCCATGCTATTCATGTGGACTTGGTTAGTGACAAAGAGCTACATTAACCCAGAATCTTAATGGATATTTTCAGAACTGTGATATCTGATGTCATACACAAGTAAGCATGAATGAGATCAACATTTTAATTTGGAGGAGTTGTACTATATTTATCCCTTGTTTTTACTTTTCTTCTTTTGCTGTGGTCTGTCAGATATTTATGGTTTTGATATTCCTAAACTCTCCAATTCTACAATTATTTAATTCTTTATGCCCAAGAGTGTCTATGTTTATAGAAGACAACTTTTTTGACACAATAGCATAATGTCTGTAATTTACAGAGCTCTCTGTAAAGAGGTACTTACTGATATGGGGCAGTACCTAAATAATAAGGGGGAAAAAAATGATGTGTTGCAGCCATCCCAAGGGAATCACACTTGTCTAATAGCAACAGTGAATTTGGTCAATTTTTTCCATGGCTATTTTTGAGCCAAAGCAAACATCCCAAAATATTTACTCCTGGAACAAGTCTGGGTGAACTGCACAATCTGTCTGAAGGTTTTGCTTGGTTTTGCTTTATGTTCTTGGGGATCAGTTACACCATGAAGTCACGGGAGAGGCTTTGGTGATGTTGTGGATGCTGTTAAACTCTGTGTCACCACCAGTGAGAACTACAGTTTTACAATATAGCCAAAGATATGTCTGGTTACTATTGCTTTTATAAAAAAAAGATCCCCATGTTTGTGAAAATTAAACAATCCTTTAATATGAAATCACTGTTAAAACTTAATGAAATTGGTATGTATTACCTGTGTTTCATCACTCCAGGTTCATTCCTGACCATGAACTAATAAATACAAAGTGTAAAGACTCTTCTGGTGATTGTTTGCTGGCCTGGGGAACACCAGGCAAGGTCAGCCTCAGCTAAATGCTGTGCACAATTACCACGTCTGGTGTCATTAATTGGCACTTTAGCAAAGAGAATTTGGATAGGTTTTACTCCACTCCAGAGCTGGGAGCATCTTTGAATCAGCAATGGTACCACAGAGGTACCCTCTCCCGTGCCAGAATATCCTGCTCATCGTGGCTAACAGGCCAAACCCAAGGTCCTGCACAGCAGTAATTTAAGCCCTTCCAGTTTGTCTGTGCCTCTCACTCAGACAGTGCAATGGGGCATTAATAAATGAGATTAAAGCAGTCAATGGCTTACAGATCTCTCCTGTTCCTTTGCAGCAATACCCTGGAAATCTTAAATTTATTTAAGACAATTCCACAGCTCCTTGTACAGTAACAGGCAATGCTGCTGGGGCAAAATTGACAAATAACTTGCCCTGAGAATTTCCAGTTCTCTTCTGCTGCTGCTATTTCCTCTTGGATTGAGATCTGCAATCACTTGCACATGTGAGTAACATGCATCTTGCATATATTTGCTCTCTCTTGGAAGCATTTGCAGTTTGAGGTTTCTAGAGCAACTGCAGCTCAGGCAGGATTTTCATTCTCCTTGCAGTGAAATGCTTAATTGTGGACTTGAATTCAGGCCTTACAGTAGAAACAATATCTATATAAAGGAAATGCTGAGATGAGTAATAAAGAGCAATCTTCTTGTGAGTAAATAAAAATTACAAAAGGAAACAATAATCAATACATTTTACAGTTCAAGAGTTCAGCACATGCTGTTTCAGTGCAGTACAATGGATGGGCAGCCTCTGTGGATTATGAATTCCCACATTTATGTGGAAACAGAAGTAAATAACTGAAACAAGAGTCATGTTGCAAGAATGTAAAACCAAGCTGGACTTAATGGTGTGCTATATTTAAAAGAGTGATGTGGTCCAAGGAGTATTCACTTTATCTTTTCCTTCAAGCTTGGCTGCCTGCAACCTGCCAGGACCAGCTAATTCAAAAGAAACCATTTTTCTCTATTTCAATTGCCAATAAAATACAATATGCATTGCACTTTGTTGCCCCAAATCCTGATGTTACCAAATATCAGTGTATTATAAAAGTAAATAAATGTCTCTTCCCCTTTGAGTTGGGACAGCTATTGCTTGGACCAGGTACAGGGAAAGGGCAGGGCAATGTGGTGATGCCATACACTGAAAGCTTCTTGCCATCCTGTAAAACCTTTTAGCTTGATGAGTCAGATGCAGCAAAACCCTGGTGTTTGATCACCTATTCAAAATCAGATTTTCTGCATCCCCTCTCCTCCTTCCCTGCTTCTCCCTCTTCCCCTGCTTCTCATGCTTCAATTATCAGTCAGGGACTGATCTCCAGCTTTGGGTCCTTTCATCTCTCCACCAGTGCAAGACAAGTGACTTAATGGGGCCATCAGTGATCTCTCTAAGCAAGAATGATCTTCCAGAGATCATTCTTGGAAGTGGTGTAGTTGGTTCCCAGGCTTGCTGTCATGAGCATTCTTGGGCAGGCAAGACATGAAGGGTCCACCCATCCCCAGGAGGAAAGCAGGGCTGAATGGACCTGATTTCACCTGGAAATCAAGGGATGCAGGTGCTGTGTTCCCCTGATACTTCACATTGATGAGCAGCCAACAGCATTTTGGTCTGGAAAGGCTGGTTTCTGTGTAACTACAAATCACTTTAACACAGGGTTGAAGGCACCTGGGAAAGAAAAGGTGAAATCCTGGTTTGGTCAAAATGTTCCTGTTCTCAGTGATGGGTCCATTCTGCTCTAGGTGATGGTCTTGTTCCAAACTGAGGAGTGTAATGCGTAATGTGGATTTTGATTTGATGATACGTGTTTCATTTTCCAGGTTAGCACTTGTTTTATCCAAGAAAGGCTGTATCTTCTCATGCATTAATGGTCTAGGCTTGTACATCAAGTCCATGTGATAATGCAGGACATTAGATATGAAAAAAATTCTGACACAGATGTACTTTCTAAAACCTATATTAAAAAAGCTGTAATTTAGAAAAGTAGTTCTTGCAATGTCACGTTAAGAACGAACAATTTTGAATAAAGAAAAAACACAAAAAGGATAAATTTTGAGTGCTTGGCTTTGTCAGACAAATACCATTCCCATAATCTTCATCAAAATCAATCTTATAGAGATAGTAACAGTTGTGCCCTTGTTCTAATATAGTAGAGCCATTTTGTTAATTTGCCTGTAGTTTGCAAGGAGCACGGCAAATACATTTTATGAGCAGGTGCTCGCTTACTTTATATAGGAAGTATTAAATTTGATACCACTTTCCTTTAATAAGACCAGATAATGGCACACAAAATCTGAATCTATTATCACAAGGAAGAAAGTAACAAGGACAGAAAACGAAACAAATGTAATTTTTTCTTATTACGACACTCACATTTCAAACTTGTGGAGTGTCTGTGCTTTACTTTGTAATAACTACTGTGACTGCATAATACTGGGATGGATATTGTTTAAAAAAAATCACTGATAGCCTATTCAGGGCTGTGTCTTTGTGTTCTCGTGTCAGCCCATCTCTTTAAGTAGGTTGAGTTGAACAACTACCCAGCAGGTGAAAAAAATATTCTGCTACCAGCATATTGCAATCTTTCGTTAAATGGTTACCCAATAATCCTATATAGTGGTAGTGGTGAGCCAGGGATGTGTTTCTACCTGCTGGCAGATATCCTTGCAAAGTGTAAGGTTCCAGTATTGTGTGGATATAGAAGGATGCTTTGCAATAAACCCCTGCCTTTCCTCTGGTTCTCCCTCTCCCCCAGCAGCTGTAACTTGCTATGAAAATCAGCCAGCAGAACTAACACAAATGACACAGTAAACATGCAGGCAATGATTTTTTTTTCCAGTGCATACAGTATTAGCCATTAGCCTGCAAGCAATGCTGTAGCATTCATATTTAGGGTAATTTTCACACCAATATGGTATATGCAAGCCAGATTTCTCACCAGAGTAAAAGTGGTTTAAAAACTGAGTTTAGGCAAGAAGAGAACTCTGATGTTTATCAGCACATTTTGCTCTCATGAATGGCATAAATTTTTGAGCTATAATTTTTTTAATGAGAATATAACAAAGCTCCTTCATCTGAAGTGAATGAAACATGTGAAATGAAAAATTAAATACACGTAGAAGATATTTTGTGCATGAAATTTAGTGATACATACCAGCAGTTTCTTCTCCATATTTCCAAGAGGTGCTATTTACTAGTCTTCCATTTTAGTATTCTAAGAAAAAAAATCAATACAAACGTTAAAACAAGGGATAACATGTATAGTTTGCTCCTGAGATGCTGAAGATTTGAGTTCTTCTCGATGGAGTGCCAGTGCTTGACAAGGTTGCTGAGGTGATCCCAGACTCTGTGTCCTGTACCCAGACAAACCCTCTGCAGCAACTCATCCCTGCTGGAAGCTGGACTCCAAGTCCTGGTGTCCTGACCCCATTCTTCCTGCTGCTGGTTACGCTGGAATTGTGAGATCAGTCCCACTTGGACCTGACTACAGGTGTAGCTGTAGCAAAAATACTCATCTCCCTCTCCTGGCTTTCATATCCACAAAGCCTTCAATATCCACTCTCTGCAGGATACCAAATCCAAGCTGGATGCTCTGAAACTGTAGGAACCTTGATCCAACTCTTTCCATATCTAAAAAGAACCAAATTAATAAAGAAATATGGGCAACACTGAAGAAAAAAATAAAGAAAAAATTAGTGCCTTTGCTGAGAATGTCAACATAAATTTTTACCTATTAGGGAATTTGGTTTGACTGAGTTATTACCTCTCAAACCCCAGCATTCCTAATGGAAATGCTATGGCTGTGTGAGTGACACAGCTATAATTAACTCTGTGTTCAGATGCTTTTCATTAATATTTTAAGGATTTTTTAATTAAAATAATTGTATTAGTTTATGAAAATTACTCTCTTTGTCAAGTTGTTTCGTACAGAAAATGTTCAAAATGCATTCCTTTTTTTCCATTCTCTCTCTTCTGCTTTCTACTACCCAACTGCACAGCAGGCCTCCTTCTTCCCTTCATTTCTTCTGCCTCTGGATCCCCAGAGTTTCTCCCCAGACTTTTAATCATGAAGGTTTTCCCTCTTGATTTTGTGTCTTCTCAAGTTTTGGAAGCTCTGTGGGTCAAACTTCATGTTCCTGTTCTCTGTATCATTCTGCCCTTGCTCAGAACCTCAGCCTGGTTTTGCACAACCACCCTGCCAGTTCTGCCCTGGAGTCTGCACTGGGGATTTCTGGGCAGAGAGAAAATCTTAGGTTTGATCACAAAGTTTGGAGAACCTTATCCATGACATGTCTTTCCTTCCCAGGTTATTTTGGTGGAGCAAACGTTGTGTTTATGGCCTGTCTACAAGGTGACATCGCAGGCTTTGTCCAGGGTGCCCTCAAACCCTGGAAACAAAGTCTCTGTCCTCTCCAGCTCTCCTGGACAAGGTCTAAACCTCATCAGGCTGCTGGAGAAATAGATCTGCTAATAACAGTGGACACTGGCACAGGTGCCCAGAGAAGCCGTGGCTGCCCCATCCCTGCAAGTGTCCAAGGTCAGGCTGGACAGGGCTTGGAGCAACCTGGGCTGGTGGGAGGTGTCCCTGCCCATGGCAGGGGGTGAGATGAGATGAGCTCTAAGGTGCCTTCCAACCCAAACCATTCTGTGATTTTATGGATAGCAGCCATGCAAAGATGTTGCTTATATTTTAAATATTACTGGCTGTTTCTTACCTTCCATTATTTTTAGCTTGATGTTTGCCATTTTTACTAATTCAAAATAACTGAACTCAAAATATGCTTTTCCTATTCCACTTCTAAGCAAGCCCATATTGATCATTCTTGGTGCAGATGAAACAAGAGAGTTTTCTGTGAGAAACAGTAATTTGTTTTGGAAGAAAAGGTTCATGCAGCCAGAGTCCTCAGAAAACTCTCTATTCGACTTTTCAGTATATCACTAAAATGGTGCTAAAACAACATCACGCCTCTGACATGTAGGTGGGCAAGTGAAATGGTCACAGGCACACAATAAATTGTGCCAGTATATAATAAATCTGTTTCTCATATACCTACAACCTGTATAACTTCTCATCCAGATAATACTTCAGTATATGATAATTTATTGAGAGGCTACATTTCTGATACATGAAACTATTTGTACACAAGAATAAGCCCAACGTGAATAATTCAACCAACCGCTATGAGCTGACAGAAAGCAGAGTCTGCAAAACAAATGAGACCCCATACAGATGCTTCTATTGACTTATACTTGAATTCATCTCATCTTTATTTTATTTCAACTCTACCTTAGATTTTTTTTTCTGTAATCCTCTGTCCAGAATATGACATGGGTAACTTTTGAGCAGGCTCATCATTTGAATAATCAGCCATTTAGTGACATGTCTAGTTCTGTTTAATGACTGAATCTGTAAAAGTATGACCTCAAGCACTGGTTAACTTTAAAATAGCTGTGCCCACTGCATGACATAGCCAACAGGAAGCCATTAGAGCTCCAGCAATTACCATTTACATCCATCGACGAAGTCCCTATTTTATTTTAATCTGCTTAAGTACATTTTCTGCACGAGGTTAAAATATAAATCCCTTCTCCTGAACAAGACTGGTTTTCTGGCTGACTTGAGAGCACAATTTACAACTGATTTAATTTGTTCTTCACAAACATTCCTAATGACATTACCCTGGTGCATATACTGACTGCCTCCTCTTATTCCATTAACTCCCAAATCGGGTTTAAAGACCATATTGATGCTAGATGTTATTATGGGTGATTATCAAAACAACAGACAATGGGGCAAAGTGTTTACTAACTGGTTTATATATAATTTCTGTAATAACTACAACAGATGGTAATGCTACAAACAATAAATCAAGCTTTTCACTGCTGAAATAAATTGGCAGCCTGCAGTACAGAAATGCTGTATGTAACTATATACAGATGCTTCAGTCATCAACTGTATTGTTCATCTTATTAGAAAATGGGTCTGTTACTGCTATTACAGGAAATCTTTCCATTTGCAATTACAAATGTATATTTTCAATTAAAATTGGTTTTAACTGCCAAGCTGGTTTAAGTATATTTTAACCTTTAATTACAAATAGAGTTATCACGTACTGCCAAACTGGTTTGAGGCATTTGTTTGTGTCCGTGGAAGTTCCACCTCAAATTGGGTTTCCACTCCATAAATATATTTCTGCCCTTCAAGAATCCTCTGACCAAAAGGCATTTGCAGTAACTTTAGGAGTTAATTCAATAGCAGCTCCGTAAAGGGATCCCTTTATCTGACAGTGCTTTAAACAGCATCAAACATGCAATTAATTCCATTCATTTTTGTTTGTAGCAATTTATCAAAACATTTGTCTCCCCACACTACCTTCTTCTCAGCTCCTTTTTGGGGGCTGATTCCATGTTTCCGTGGTCATGTCACCACCTCCTGGTGTCTCAGAGCTCCTGGGCTGAAGGGACTTCCCACAGCTGCTCCACCAGTGTCGGTGGGATACAAATTTTGGACCTCAAGTTGGGATCAAACGATGGCCAACTTCAGGGATCTGCCATGGACCACAGGAATTTTGGCCCACTCAGAAGTGAGAATTTTATTACAAATAAGAATTTTATTGCAAGAATTAGTAGGACTTTTTAGTGTCTTTCTCTGTTTTATAGCTCCTTTGAATTGTGCTTTGCATAAAGGAAGGGCTGTGAAAGGAAGATGGAAACAGTGAACACGTCATGTTTTCACAAGCAACGTTGTAACTGTGAACTGATTGGGGCTTGCACCATCCAGGTGCCAATTAACACTGGTTTTTAATTTGACTTGAATACCATCCATGGCTGAGAGGTAGATTAAAAACAGTTTCAGCACCTACCTATATATTAAGGAATTTATTTCTCATTACAAAAGTAGGTGTTTTCCCATATTTATCACTCAAAAACTTCTGGTCTAGATTCTGTCCCCTGAAGTGTGTTTGTGCAATGATATCCAAACATCCCAGATTTGCATACTTGGTGCTCTCATGCTCTACAAAATCCATTAATAACTTGGGTCCTGAGGGTTAGAGAAATGTGGTGCATCTCAAAGAAACTTGAGGTCTCATGTCACTGAGAGATAGAAAGGTAAAAACACCCTGAAAACACATTTATAATTGAGTATTGTGTAAGAGACAGGACACTCAACAAGACAGAATAAAGGAGTTGTCAGAGTATTCAAAATGAATCTTGATTCAGGGGTAATCTGTGAACTAAAACATGTTTATTTTTCCCCAGATAACCACATAATAATTTCAAGGAGTGAATTAATCCACGAATGTCATGATTGTTTTATGAGCAATTTAATAACAAGAAGATAATTGACATTTGAATTAACTTTCCAGGAGTAGTGAGAATAATATATTAGCTTTTTTACATAATTTTTGGCCTACCTGTGATCTCACTGCTATTAGTTGTGCTGGCCTCAAGAGACATCTGCATAAAAGTGGTAAAAATGCCACTTCACTGGTTGATCTCTTTGTAAGTATGAAGAAATGGTTTTATTCCTAATTCTGATAGGTGAGATAGAACTGAAATGAGCTGCCCCAGATCTGATTTGGTTGCTGATAGATAGTGAATCCAAGAAATTAAATGTGAATGCCTGTGAAGAAATTTTTTTTGATAATTTCAGCTTTTCAGATTGCTTTAGCAGGAGCCCAAATATGTGTTCCATGAAAAGTGCCACTTTTAGAGTGCCAGGACTGGAGGTGATGTCCCTTCTGCCACTGGCTCCAATGGTGGGAAAACAGCAGGTGGGGTGGTTTGTCTTCTACATGTGGAACAGGTGTTTGCTCACACAAGTCTTGGGAGGGTCACCAGAGGCCAGCTTGGAAGGCACTGAGTGCCATGATCTGGTAAATGGACTGCAGTTGGACCAAGGGTTGGACTTGATGATCTCAGAGGTCTTTTCCAACCCAACTGATTCTATGATTCTATGATTCTAAAGCTAGATGTGTCCTGTTGCTGTTCCTGCCACAAGCTCAGGAGACACAACTGTCTTTCCAGGCTTTATTTCTTGTCTCTTCACTGAGTAAATTCTTGCCTATGGCCTGGATATTGGCTGCTGGAGGTTGCTGCTGCATGAAGAGGGTTTTTTTGTGTGACAGCACAAAGTTATCTGTAGGAAACTCCCACTGAAGAGCACAGAATCATATCATAGAATCACAAAATATCTTGGGTTGGAAGGGACCCTAAAGATCTTCTCATTCCACCTTTGACTACCCATTTCTCCAAGCCCCATGCAGCCTGGCCTTGGACACTTCCAGGGATGGGGCAGCCACAGCTTCTCTGGGAAACCCCTTCCAGTGACTCCCCACCCTCTGAGCATCAGATGTACAAACCCCTTCCTCTTCCATCGGTTATGTGGATACATCCACAATGCTGTACCCACCCAAGTGATGCAAATTATACCTGCTGTATATAATAAAGATTAAAAACTGCATTCCCAGCATTATAAAGTTCTTTAATTAGAATCCTGCAAAGGATTAGCAATCTGATTATTTGCTAATTGCCTTTCCATATTTTTCCAGGGCCTCACAAAGCATTGGGGATAGTAAAGACCAAACAGTGCTTTAAGGCCACAGTACAATGTGACAACAGTGATAGATATGCTAATTTCTTCATTCACTCCACTTCACTTCTTTTATTCTTTCCAATTAAAGCAAATGCTACTGAAACTGTAATTAAGCTAGTGCCGTAGCCCTGATTGCCTGCTGTTTTAATGAAGCCCTATTGATTTTTCTTTTATTTCTAATGGCCACACATTGCGTTCAATGGTCAAACACGTGGATGTTACAATGCACGGCCAAACTTAATTTTTGTTCTCTAAAAGGGTGGCCCTATCAGAAAGAATATCAAAAGGGCTATTTGTGTGAGGTGTCTACAGCTTTTCCTCTGTCTCCCTGAAGAGATGCACACTGAGCAAACATATTACCATTAAAAAGACAGAAGTTACATTTTGTGGAGACTAAAAATTGCCATTCGTCTCCTGTAGTTGCCAGAAGTTGCAGACACATTTTCCATATTAGTGATTCTCAGCATACTTTTATTATTTTTATATACAAATTTTTGCACTCACATTTGCCACATTAATGATTCTCAGCATAATTTTAAATTTTATTATTTTCTATTAAAAAAATCTATCTGGAGGAGTTTGTGGGCAACATTATATTCTCTCCAACAGACATTATAAATCACACCAGCAATTTAAGATATAACAGGCCATGAACACTTTCTGACTAGTTTTGATAATTTTATGGAAGAATTAATTTTCACTGGTAAATTTTACTGAATTATTTTCTAGTTTGTCTAGAAGTAGTGAAAAAAAAGTAAAATAAAAACTCTCTTAAAATCCCATGAAACACATAATATAAATTTATTGCTCACCAATTGAATTATTCAGCTAGGGAATTAGATATTTAAACTCAATATAGCCTTCCTGTGGTTTCATATTTTCACTTAGGAGCCAGTTTGTACAAACCTGTGCACTGGAAGAAGGCTCCAAGTCTTCCTGCAAATGAATTTATCCAGCCTCTCATAACACACCACAGCACAAGCTCACTGCCTGCACCAGGCATATCCACAGGAAGATTGAAGATTTTAATTCACAAGACATGAATATATGTGACCCTCTTCCAGTTTTGATCGAGGAAAATTAATGGTAATGAGGAAAAATAAGGAAACCTGGTTTCCGACCGTTCCTTATCTGAAAATATTTCTCTTTTAACTGCTGCAGAAGGTAAACTGTAATCACATTCAGGATACACAAAGTCAGCAGTCAGCTCAGCAAATGTACAAAACACGCATGAGCTGAGGCCCTGATCCATCCTGGGTCTGCTGAAAGGCAAGGGTGGGGTTTTTTTCCCTTTAGTTGTTCAAATTTACTCAAATATTTACATTTTTTCCTGGACCAAGGCCACAATTTTCTGGTCATACAGGAAAAGTTCCTTACAATCCCTTAATCAGTGTCTCTAAATCACAAATCTTATGTTGATCTGGTGATCTGGGGGGAAGCATCACAAGTGATAACCTGGGAGAGAACTTGCTTCCCATACAGAATGTGACTTTACAGTTAAAGGCCTCCTCAGGGTATAGGTCTATTTTGCTCTTGTTTTCAATGAATCTCATGACTCATTATGAATAAAATATTATCCAGTGTCTTAGGGCCTCAGCCTGCAGTCCGGGCTGCACATCCTCAGGCTTGCCAAGAACCACTGTGAAAGCCTCCACGGTGCTTCCTTCATGGACCAGCTTGTGGGATCCCAAAATGTGTTACATCTGCCCTGAAACTGCTAATTCTGACCTTAGGAAGTGGCCAGATTGGACTCAAGGAGGCTTTAATGCTTCCTTTGCTCCTCTCTAACATGAGGGATGGATCAGGAGGGGCTTGCTGTGGCAGGGACTGTTTGCTTCATATGAACCATGTCTGTGGGCTCAGGTCAGCACAACAAACCCATGGCAGAATCATGGAATTAGTAAGTTTGGAAAAGACCTCAAAGTTTAGCAAATCCAGCCTTCATCTGAATACTACCACGGTCATGAATCCACCCCTATGATGTTCTGATTTTTTCATTGGGAAACTGAGTATAAAAGTCTATATTAAGATCAACAAATGACAGTGTAAATGCTCTATTAGACTCATTTGTTTGAGAAAAAAAAATGCAGAAAAAATATGAATGGTAGAAAGTAACCTATGCAGGGTTCAGTGTCAAGAAATGAGTTTGGGGTCAGTTCCTGGAGTGTTTCATCTTGGTTGCTGCCCATCCCACCTGAATTCCCTTTAGTTCACAACAGCAGGTCTCATTTGCAAGATGCACATCGATATGGGGTTCCTGTGGGGCTGATCAAACCACAAAGTCATTGTAACCACACATCTTGTTTCACCCCCTGCCATGGGCAGGGACACCTCCCACCAACCCAGGCTGCTCCAAGGCCTGTCCAGCCTGGCCTTGGACACTTCCAGGGATGGGGCAGCCACAGCTTCTCTGGGCACCTGTGTCAGGGCCTGACCATTCTAACAGTCAAGAATTCCTTCCTAATATCTCATGTTATTCCACCTTCCTTTAGTTTAAGGCCATTTAAGGTCTTCTTCACACACACCCAAACCAGCAGAAAGGGTTGGAAAAGGCTTTGATGGCACAGGTGGAAATCAGCTACCACAAACTCATCATAAATGCAGGGTAGTTGTAATAATTTCCAGTTCACCCAGTTGTGGTCTCACCATTTGCACCCAGGGCAGCCACAGAGCCAACAGAAACTGTCCTTGTTGGTCTGTCTTGTCCTGCCTTCTGTTTAGCTCAGCACATTGCACAAGAAATCTTTCCCCAGCACTAAGTTCACTTCTAAGAATGAGAAAAATTATGCAGATTAAAAGGTGATTTTAAGTCTTTATTGATAGAGTTACATTCCTGATTTTAGCCTCAACTTGCAAAAAGCTCAGCTTTTTGCCATAGCCCCAATTCCAGCACAATTTTAGGTAAAAAACCTGAAGATGTGTAACAGGAAAATGTGTTTTCCCCACATTAACCAAGAGTTCTTTCCTCCCTCATTTCCCAGCCTTGCCTTGCTACAGTTCTGAATCACCTCCTGTTTGTGACCACTGAATGCTAAATACACTTTTATTTTACCTGCAGGCACTAAATTTTTCAAAAGCCTCCCATTGCTATTAGCCTGCCAGCAAACCAGGAACATCAGCTCTTTTTAATTAGATTTTCTAACCGTGATGTTCATTCAACAAGGGATAAATTCCCTTTAGTGGGAGTTGCGGAGTACACTTGGACTTGTTAGCTCTGGAGAAGTGAGAATCATAAATAAAATCTGTCAGGGAAAAGGGAACAGTAGGAATAGCAGAAAATAAGACACCATCATGTCACTACTCAGCCCTGTCAACTGCTACGCTAATCAGGATAGAATTAAAAACACATTTTCTCCCAAGATGTTTCACAGCCAAACCGGTTAAATACATATTTTAACAAAATTGAAAGCATATTATAGGGAGATTTGTGGTTTCCAGCTCTGTGAGTGAGTGCTGAAAGTGTGATGAAATAACAAAATTGCAGCCTAATAATCTATAGAATAATATTGTCAACTAATGGATTATAATAAAATAAAAGCTATTATTAGGGTAAAACATTATAACAAAAAAAAAATCCAACTTTTATTTGTAGCACCTCCCCCTTAATGGTTTCAAGCATTTTGAAAGGTAATTTAAACAAGTACATTGTGTCCTTATTGAAACTGTTTCATCTCGGTAGCTGCTGAAAATGGCTTTAACCATCTCTCTGAACAAAAGCTCGCTAATAAGACAACAAAAAGCCTACAAAAGCACTGGCTCAGCATCACTGCAGAAAGGCAACCAAAGGCAGCCTGCAAATGGTCTGTTTCTTTTTTTCTTGCATGTAATTAGATGAATTAAAAGGACAAAGTAGTTAATGTTACTGTTGTCCGAGGCCCCGGTTCTTTTCATTCCGCCCGCTCTAGACAAGAGCCTGTGGTTCTCGCTCCAGCAATGTGGTGAAGAATGTTGGCAATAAGTAAAATTAACAAGCTTAATCTGTGAAGAATCTGGTCTGAGTCATAGATGAAATGTATCTCTAGCAACGAAAGGCTAGTAATTCCTGGTCTCCTTTTATATGCCTAATAAAACTTACAATAAATTAACTGCATTTTAGTTTGCAGCACAGGCTCTATTAATCAGGGCTGAGACGTGTAGTCAAGTTACAATAGAAAGAACTCAACTGGGTGCATTTCAGTTATGCAATTAGGGCCCATTGGCCCGGCTCTAATTAGGCCAGGGATGTTGATATTTCAAGTACTGTTTTATCATTAGGTTTCATTTCCTTGGAACATCCTCAATGGCCAAGGAGTGAGAAGGGTGGAGGATATTATGAGCACGGGTCATCAGAAAGTCATTACTGGGAGTTAGGAAGGGAAGGGCTGACATTAATACCTCGCCTTTTGAAATGATGAACTGTCTCTGGGAGACCTGGAGACCCTCCATCTCACAGAGGAATCGGTGGCACTGGAGAGCGGCAGGATCAGGCTCCTGGAAAAGGACATCCCTTAGGGTTGGTATTGAAGTTTAGTTTGCAGCTGCTGGATTGACATGCCCTGACAGCAGGTACTGCAGAGAGGGGTGACCCTAACACAGAGGTGTTGATTTCTTAAACCCCAAAACCACCATCCACTTTTGGCCAGTAATGGAGAGAAGGTCCTGGATCTTGGGGCAAGCTCTTCAGCATAATTCTGGTGATGTTGCTTGGGCTTCCTCACTCTGCTTCCTCCAGGCATGAGACTTGCTCTCAGCTATTGGCTCCATCACATTGACTGACGATGATATTCACCTCCCACCAGCACCCACAGGCTGTGAACGTGGTTTCCTCTGTTTAGCACACACGTTGTTGTGGTCCCTGCACGGATAAATCCAAACAGTGAAGGTCAGATAAAAACAGAGGGAAAAAAAAATAGATGCAAAGGTCCTCGGTTGTGCTTTTCTCGCCAAACCTTAGCTTAAACCTGCAACTCCAAACAATACTTTGCCTGTTTGTAAAATATGACTTTGTTTCATTATGAAAAAAGAAATTACATAATTAAATTCATTATATCCAATTACTATATGATTCATCTGGCGGCTTAATGAAGCTTCACATGATACTAACAAGATAAAGCAAAAGAATAACATTTTATGAGACTGCAGGCATTCTGTGTACAGCAGAGTAAGTAGTTTATGTGCTCTGTACGGTGCATTTCCTAATAGTATGTATCATACCAGCTCAAGTAGGGAAGTTACTGCTTGGTCCTTTGACATCTCACCCACCTCGCTCTGAAAATTTGCTAAAATTTTTCATTTCTGTCCAGTCCTAGACCTCTCCCCTGGATGTTGCCAAATTTTATCCAGGAGGACTGTAGGATGAAAAGAACAAGCTTAATAGGATCATAATAAAAAAAATATCTAGGCCACTCTGCAGCTGTCAGAAGGCAACACATTTTGGGTGTAAAAGGGCTGGTTTGGTTTTGAACCAGTGACCCAGAGGTGAATTACCTCAGTGTCTCCACTGATAGGTATATAAATATTTTAAATACGATTTTGCAGAAGTGTAAAACTGCCTTTGCTTTCAAAGTACATTATCAGCCTAAAGAAGTCTATCAACTCTGTCCTCCCAATAATTTATGATCTAATAAAAGGCTTCTGCCTTTGGAAAAACTGACAAAAGCCCATAGTTTTATCTTTTGAGAATGAGATCCATCAGTGTAGTGAAGTCTTGTCTTCCAAATGTGTGTTTAAAACTATTTGGAACGTTCACAATTTTGAAATTAGTCAATAACACAGCAAAGGGACAAATTAAAGACATTCAACCTCCTTTTTCTTCCATGTATGAGTGCCCTTCAGCTTTTCTCATTACCTTTTAGTATTTCTGGACAACTATTGATATTCAATGGGAATGTAAATGGGCTTGAAAATCATAAATTGTGAAAAATAGGTCTTGGAGACATCAGAAAAGTTTGAGAAAAATGGCATTTGCCTGCATGGCAGAACAACAGGAATGCTGCCACTGTGTTATTGAAGGGAAAAGCTGACTTTTCTTAAACTGGAGGCTTTGGCTAGTTGAGGTTTCCAATTTCAGCCTTCTCAGCTAAGCAAACCTAGAAAACTCAGAAGAAAAGGGAACAGTGAGTTCCAGCATAATTAAGAGCCCAGTTTTATTACTGCTGGCAATTTATTCCAGGGAGCAGTCGGTGCTGTGCTTGCTGTTACTTTTGGAAAGCAATATGCTGAAAGCTGTCAATGAGGGATTTAAAAATCTTTCCTCTAAATCAAAATTTATCAGCCCCTAACATAAAAACTGAAATATTTCCTGTGGCTATGCTTTCATCATCTCCTAATTTCTTTAATTAATGTGAGAAAACCCATATCTGCCTCTGGGCAAGTTTAGTTTTGGTCATTTGTCTTACCTTCTGTAAGTTGGAATTGCTCAGAAGGGAAGGAACATATGGTGGAAAGGACTGAAAATGCAGAAGGAAATAGTGAAATAGAACATGGTCATGGGCAGCTGAAAACATCCTCAGCTGTGTGTTATCTGCTCAAACCTGAGATTTCAGAATTACCCACCCAGAGTGTGAAACACACACCAAATCCCTGTTCCAGAAGTGCTGATGGTGAGTAAACCTGTCCTGGTTCCTCTTGCATATGAAGTGGGAGCAAAGGGCACTTCTGCCATCTTCAAACAAGTTCTTGGAGAGGCTCTACTGCTCCAGCAAACTGCAAAAGGAAGGTGTTCACACAAGATGTGGCCTTGCTGTGATGTGTTATCTCTCTACTTGGTCAGGTCAACTGGGGACACTCAAGGTGGATTTAAGATGTCAGGAAACATTCTTTGACCCTAAGATCAAGTGACAGAGTATGGTTTACATCCCTGACATGAATTAATTGGAACTGGTAGATCATGGAGTGAGCCCATCTCACAATTCATGTCCCTCAAGTGTGCAGTGTGTGCTGCACTCTTCCTTGCTCCATGGGCAATGTGCCATCACACCTGTAAGGAACTGAAAGAGCTTTTTTCTCTGCACCTGCAGTTCCACTGGGCACGGTCAGCTGCTCCCAGGACCAAACCCTGACCCATCTGAAGATTTCTGCAAAGTCCTTGGGGCTCTGAGCAACCTGTCAAGTTGAAGGTGTCCCTTCCCTTGCCAGGGATATTGGAACTAAATGATCTTCAAGGTCCCCTTCCATTCCAAACCATTTTATGATTCTGTGATTCTAATGCTTTGCCCCCAATGTGATTATGGTACTTGCAGAAATGACACTCTGTATGTGGTAAGGCCTTGGAGAATGGAAAAATAGGGCCACTGAGTGCAACGTCTTCTTTCCTCCTGCAATGCTGGATGAGATTGACCCTACATTTGTCCTACATGTGAAGCAATCCTGCTTGTGTGCATGGAATTATGCTATTTGGAGATATTTCAGCTTTTCCTCATGCTGGCTGATGAAGAAGTGGAGCCCCCTCTGAGGTGGTCTGTGCATCATGGCTTGCAGGTGACAGCTGAAGGGGACAGCATGGGATGAATTGTCTGTTCCACAGACATCCTGTGCTGCCTGGGATGAAGTGTCTGTCTCACAGACATCCTGTGCTGCCTTCTGGGGATGTCCCTGTCCTCTGCCCTCCTTGGGCATGGCCATCATGGGTGAGGGCTGGTTTGCTGTGGCCATGGCTCTCCCCAGAGGTGCTACAGCAATCAACCAGAGGTGTCAGGCACATGGCTCTACACAGTCACATCAGAGCAGTTTGCCACTTAAGGGGTTATTATGACATTCCTGCAATCTGCTCCATCATCCCCTCGAAGCCCCTGGAATCAGGGAGGCTGTTCTGCCTTTGTCTGATATTTGCCACAACAAGGGAGCCTTGGTTGGTTAAAACACACATGTGCAATGGATATCAGAGCTAGATCTGGTGACACACACAGCTGAGGGACAGCACACAGGTTGGAGTATCTACAGCCATTATAAACATATTATGCATCTCCATTCAAAATGAGATAACAGTATAGATTGTACAGCTCTTTAACCAGTTGCCAAGAGTGACAGCCACAAATAGCTGCTGGGATATCTGGAGAGACTTGCCTCTGTATCTTTACAAGGAGCAATCAAAGGTGCTTCTTATTTCTGGGGTAGGAAAGTGAATCAAGGGAGCTATCAGATAACCAAGGCTCTTCCTCTCCTCCCAGAGCAGCTGCTGCCTACAACAGCCTCGTCATGTAATTGTAAAATGAGGATGGTAAACATGATTCATAATTAAGCAACAAAGTGCAGAGAACCTTTAGAAAATGTACTAAAGGCATAAATAGAGAGCAGGAGGAAATTTCTGTCAGCAGTGAATATCTTTATTAAAAGGTTGTAGTTTCTGAAAATTATTGTTTAACCAAATTATCAATGGGAATGAAATCAGGCTTTGGGGAAACTTCTAATTCATGCAATAGATCAGGTGTTGTTTAAATGCTGTTTATAAAAAGTGGGAAAAAGCAGCCCCATCACACTGTTTGTCACTAGGAAAAGCCTTTGTTTTTTGGGATCAATCTCTGGTTTTCCTGATGAAAAATATGAATAAGTTAATGCAAAACTACTCAGAAATATGTCCCTTGCCTCTACCCATATTTTCTGTGTGTTTCTTTTTAAAAGAATTTGTTGCAGAGGAAGGGTCTGAAATGTTATAGTTGATTTAGTACATCATTAGCTACAAACGTCCATTAAATCAAGTATTTGGAAACACCAGTAATAACACCATCATGTAGAAGCAGCTTGGAACCAGTGCAGGTGGTAAAAAAACTGTGCCCAGATGTGAAGCTTGACATGGCAAAAAGTTCACAAGGATTATGATAAGGTGCACATAAGGATTCTTCTGCAGGGCTGCCAACTCCTGCCAGTATGATCCTCCCAAATACTTTGATTTCTGCTGGAGAACCCTCAGTTAATGCTTCTGGATTTGATCAAATCACCATCTAGGACTTCATTTTTTTTCTGGCTTCCCTTCAGAAAATTATTCAGAGCCAAAGTACCTCTGCTGAAAAAAGCAGAGAGATTTATTCTTTGCTTTTTTATCTACATCATTGTGTGGAAGGGCTGTGGAAAGGCTTATGGCCTCAAGGAGAAAGGTGAAGCTGGGAGAGGAGAGAGTGAGAAAAGAGATGTACACAAAAATAACTAAAGCCTGTACTGCACATCACCTGAATGTATTTTTCATTGACCTATCCATGAAAAATTATTTGTGATAAGAACAGAAACTGTTTGACACTGGGATAGCTTCAATTATCAATAATTGCCCCTGCAGCAATTATTTGGAGAGGTTACTAATCAAAGATGATGCAAACAAAGGTGGTGATACTCCTTTTCTGGAAACAGGCAGGATCAGCATGTTCCAAAGCACATGCCTGTCTCACTTTTGCTTTGTGTCTTCTGGGATCATCTTGACATTCACCTGAGTTCTCAGGAAAAGGGAAATCTGCACAAAAATATCACAAAAGGGTCATCATGTAGAAACAACTTAGCAGAGAACAGAAACCCACTCCCTGCAGTGTAGGATGCTCGGCTCATTCAGATTCACAAAAGATGACTCATACCAGCTCCAACCTATGGCTTTCTTCCATGAAAATACTTTACATTTCTATGATCTCTGCAGCACAGCAATCTTTAGTTGAGAATAAAGGAAGAGTTTTGTCACAGGGATGAGTTTATCTATGAATCTCAGCCAGCACCAATCTCAGATCTCTTTAAAGTTTGCCAGGTCCTGTGGTTTGCCTGCTTCTCAGAGTAATTTTGAAATGTTTGCCAAGATGATATATAATCAGGGTATTTGTCTTTTAAAGGCAGAGTTAATAGGTGCCCTTATTAGGCAGGTTTGGTCTTAGAAAACTAAACTGTTCCCAAGAAATTCCTCTCCACCTTTAGGTGGAAGGCCAGATCTCTCAAATAGCTTCCTTCTCTTCTGTCCTTCATGCAGAAATGTAAAACAAGCCTCACAGTATGAAGAGCAAGTGCCTTAGAGAAAAGCAACAGGAGGAGTTTCATTTCTTCACATATCGCTGCTCTCCAATATGATACATCAGCTGCAGTGAGACTAAAACACAGTTATGGGGGAAAAAAATGATTGCAACGCTGGCAGATGTCCCAGAGGGGATTCCCACACCAAAGAGGATTTATTCCTCCTACAGTGACTGCTACCACAGCACCAATTGTACAGTTCCATGATAGTTTGCCCATTGAATTCCTCATATTCTGCAATTATATGAAGTAATTGAGCAAAAACTAGACTGGCGGTCTTTATTTAAGGAAACAAGAGCAACAGCAGGGAAAAAAAGGCATGGCTTCCATGGAAAAGGCTTGACAGAAGGATGGGGGGATTTGCTTGGGCAGTGACAAAGAGAGACATTGTTTTGCCCTTTACCCTGAGCAGGAATCCTCCAGTTTTGGTAAATCCAATGGTACATCCTAAAACTCCACAAGAAAATAATCCCCAAACAACAGCTGTTATTCATCAAGGAAGTTCCTTGTTTAAGGTGGAAAAATGCAGGTTACTTCAAAGGTAAACTGCAGGGCTTAAAAATACTTGAGCTGCTAAAAAGCCTCAAAGCTGATTTGGAAAGCAGCCCCAAAGCCTGTGGACAAGTGCTCTTGTCTGTGGCAGTGGATGCCACTCATGGAGGCACAGATGTTGCTGTCAGTGAGGCACATTCCCAGTTACAGTGACTTGTCCTGGGAAGCACCTTCCAAAGGCAGCCAAGCAAACAGACACCTGCTCATGGAAATCATGCTGGTGTCTTTGCTTTCAATGGCAGCTCTTGTTCAGGTCCCAATCACAGAATCACAGAATATGCCAAGCTGGAAGGGACCCAAAAGGATCATCGAGTCCAACTCCTGGCCCTGCACAGGACAGTTCCCAGGAGTCACACCCTGTGCCCCAGAGGATCATCCAAACCCTCCTGGAGCTCTGGCAGCCTTGGGGCTGTGCCCGCTGCCCTGGGGAGCCTGGTCAGTGCCCACCACCCTCTGGGGGAAGAACCTTTTCCTGAGACCCAACCTAACCCTGCCCTGGCACAGCTCCAGGCCATTCCCTGGGGTCCTGTCACTGATCAACTTACATGCAAACTTTGAGACTCTGCTCAGGACATGTGCCAAAAAATAGGGGTACCCTGTAATATATTTGGTCAACATGCTATGGGGACCTTGGAGTGGCAGTGCAGGGAGCAGCATGATGGAAAACAAGTCTGTCCATCAGTGCAGCTCAACTTCTCCTGTGGGGGGAGTCACCTACATGGGAACAGGTGTTTTCATGATCCATTGAGGATAATTGGATTTTCAGAAACTTGGTACTGAGCTCCCACTGAAATCAGCCCCTTTGTACCACACGAGGATGAGCCTTCTGGGGACCTTACAGGATACCCAGTATCTTGAAAAATCAGATTTGAGTCTTGTAAGATATTATCTGTGAAAATTCACCTTTGAAATCAGTAAATAGGTTATTATGTGGCTGCCAGGATTCAACAGTTCAAAAGGTGATTTTTATTTTGTTCCACAGTTCTTGAAACTTCTCGTGCATTTCCACTTACTGTCTTTCATCATTTTGAAATTGAAATGATTGTGCTTTGAGCAAGCATTCACCTCAGCAAAAGGGAACAATCTTTATGATATTTAGTGTCCTGAAATATGGGGAGGAATAGTTCAGGTGGTAATAAATTTTACTGCCATATAATACCATATACATAGAGAACACAGATTTGACAGTGAAAAAATTTTAAAGTAAGAACTGATTAATTTTCATAGAAAGAATATTTTCCATATAAAAGAACCTTTCATCTGCTTTACAGTTCATTGAATTTTACTGGGTCTAATTTGTATTTGGAAAGTAAAATTAAATTTTCTTTTAATGTGAAAAAGAAATTATATTGAAAACATAGCACAATAAAATATTTTCTGTGAATGTAACAATGCAATGCAAAATAAAAAACCAGCATCCTTCAATCTACAAAATTATGTGGGGTTGTTTTTAGTTGTTAAATAAAATTCTGCTGAGGAAAGGAGTAAATAAAAATAAAGTTTGTTTAGTGTGTGAATGACATCTGTCAGGTTTGAATTCTGAAAAATTGTAAGGCTAATTACAAGTAGCATCCCAAAAGATATTATGACAGTAATATTTATACTGGCTGGATTATGTGTTGAAATGCAAAGTTTTGGTACTGCTGGCTCTGTGTTGGAGCTGAGAGCCCACTGGAGCATCTTCCTCTGGGCTTACACCAAGATAATCCCCAAGAGATGAGTGCTCATGTGACTTATGGCTGCCATTCCACCACCCTGTCGACCTGAAGCCTTAAACATGATGGACTCTTATCTGGGAGATAATTATCACGATCATCGGAAATATGCTTTAACTTTAGAAAATATAAATCTCTTTAATTTGACAGCTGCTAAAGAAAAAGTGTAATGAAGGTCAGTAGCAAAAATCGTAAAAGCTTGATCTGAATTTTAAAGCTGAGAATTTAAAAACAAAATCAGTGTTCAAATATGGGAGAAAAACATGAAAGCACATATTTTTTTTCTTCGAGCATGGATGTAAAGGACTCAGATCCTCACTGAGCAAGCTGAAGTCAGAGAGAGTCAGGCTTCCAGCTCACATTGCTTACTGTGGATTTCAGCTCAAGCTTTCAATCTAATGAGGATGTAATTGAAAGGGAAAAAGCCATGAGGAGCTCTGGAAGTCTGTGTTTGAGTCTAACTTGCTGACACCGTCAGAAACTTGGGGTTTGCTACCACTGAGGTCAAATGCTTATTTTAAAACTCTCTGATCCTTCTGTGTGTGATTTCAGCTGTCAGCAAACGGCTTTTTGAGTTTTATGTATTCTTTACTCGTATGCACAGCCATGGGCTTTTGCCAATGAGACTACGTGGGGCAGGAACAGAAACACAGATGGTAAAGAGACTAGTTTGCAATTAGATATTTTTGTGGTCCTTAAACCACTGCATGTTTTTAAAAGATAAATAAGAAGAGGGCACTGGCAAGTCCCTTGCATAGAGAAATGCAGGACAGTAGTCACTTGTTGAAGGATTGCTAGAGATAGTTTTGTTCTAGATGGAAAATGTCACTTATTTAAACTGACAGGGTGTATATTTTGATTAAATGCTAAGATTAAATTAGTGACTGTGAGGATGGGCAGGCCCTGGCACAGGCTGGGCCAAGAAGCTGTGACTGCCCCACCCCTGGGAGTGTCCAAGGCCAGGCTGGACAGGGCTTGGAGCAACCTGGGCTAGTGGAAGGTGTCCCTGCCCTTGGCAGGAAGTTGGAACGAGATGGTCTTGAAGGTCCCTTAATCTTCCTATGATTCTGCAATTAAACCCAGTTTGTCTTAAGCTCAGACACATGATAAAAGTCATGAAAAAAATACTGCACCAATCCACCAAAGACCAAGATACACAGAGAGATGCTGTGTCATAAATATTCTCAGAAACAGTGAAGTTCTTCTATAAAGACCTGTGATCTTATACATATAAGCCTGAGGATCAGCATTGTTTAAACTAAAAAAATGAAAGCAAAATGAAAGCACCCCTCACAATGAATGGGAACTCTTCCTGCATCAAGGGTTATAGAGCAGACCAAGGCCCCCAAGCCTTGAGTAAGGGACAAGTGAGGGATAACCATGCCTGGGCTGGAGCCTCTGCCACCCAGTGAGGTCCCTTGTCTCATGGCTGGTGTCTCAAAGGGTATGAGAGCCTGAACCTCTGCTTGTGCCTTGCTCTTCTCCACACTTGAGCACTGCAGGTAGGAGAGTCCCACCAGACAAAGACACCTCACCCATCCTGGTGCAGACATAACCCTCATACACACTCACACAGTGCCTTCCCAGAGGGGACAATTTTAAATCAGGCTGAGAAGGCAAACTCTGCTTTTATCAGCCTTACAAAGTGCCAGGCAAAATTTGCCTGAGTCCCCTTTTTGGGCACATAATTGCTGTTTGCCACCTCCTGGCTCACACAGGCTGCAAGCTGCAGATTTCCCCTCTCTTTTGTCAGCCACCAGCTCGACTGGCAAGGTTGAGCAGAGCAGTAAACAGATGAGGTATTATTTACTTGTTCCTGTGCCAGCAGCACATAATTCAGGCTGGACAGACTGCAGCAATTATGATGCATTTTTCATTCACTCAAATGAATCAATCACTTGCTTCACTTGTGAACAAGAAGTACTAAAAATAAAAAAGTAAAAAGCAGAAATTAAAAAAATCAAATCCAAATACTTGCTTGTGGGGCAAAACCCAGAGAGGCAGTTTATTTTTTAGGGCCTACATTTACAGTAAATTATCTTATATAATTAACAGCCCCTGGTTAATAACCATTCTGCAAACAAATGTGTATCTACTGAAATGAACAGATGAATCATTATCATTTAGCACTTATAGGATAATAACAGGATGTAAAAACTATCAAAAATGGGAATATTTGAAAATCTAGCAGAAAGAGGCACCTCCAGAATAATAGGAATGTGAGAAATAGAAAGATAGAAATGTAAAAAAATGTCAAACATACAAACCACCAGAGTCTCTACACTTTGGCTCATGCTTGAAATGAGTTGATGGTGTTTGGTGCTGTATGCACAGAGTAACTATTGTTTATGCCTGAAAACTGGGGACTAACTCAAAAGGTAAGAAAGTCTAAAGGGGAAGGAAAGGGATATTACTGTGTCTAGCTATAGGTCTCCAAAGGTTTGTGTGCACAGCTGACACTGTTACACACCATCTTCCTTTCAAAGCCACCTGGGGTCACCCCCCAGACCCCAATGGAGCTGAGAGGTGTTCTAACCTGAGCGTGTGTGCCTCCTCCAGCTTCACACAAGAAAACTGTGAGCAAACTCCATTCCTCCTGCATCCCATGTCCTTGCTGTCACTATGAGGTTCCCCCCACCTTTTCCAGGAGGAAAGAAATGAGCCACAACCCTGATATAGCTAATTTCAGAAATAACTCTAATTTAGGCTTAAAGCCTCTGAAGCTTAATGGGACTGTATTATGAATATGATTGTCTGAAGTTAACGCTCTCTTTTTATTCATTTGCCTGGCAATTTATTTGTAAAAAGTAAGCAAACTGAAATGAGCAGGCAATCAGCTGCCCTGACACAGTATTTTACCCAAGGGTATTCTCCAGGAACGGAGGCAGACTATTTCAGCCATGCAATGTAATATTTATACCTCCATCATGAGAAGAACTCATGACCTTACTCCTAGATGTAATGAAAAGGTATATATTAAAAAAATAACCCTCTCTTTATAATGAAAGACGTTGCAATACCCCAAACTCTAATACAAGTGGACAGAGATATTTTGAAGCATTGCAGGATGTATTCCATTGGAGGAATTATCATCAGCTGCTCTGTAGGTACCAATGAGCAGCAAAGCAGTGTTTGGGGGAGTTGGCTTATGTTTGGAGAGCTGTGAATTCAACTTTTCTATGCACCTGTACTGAGAAATATCAGCCTGACCTTTTTTACACAGAGCCTTGCTCTTTGTATAAAGTTAATTTGCCAGCAGACAAAAATAGTCATTGCTGAGAAGTGGCTCTTCTTTCTCAAACCCAATCAGGCTGCAGAAAAAAATACCTCGTGGCTTCCCTGCCCACTCACAGTGACTAACCAGGAGTAACCACAGAAATGGAGCAGGTTGTGGGCAGTCCAAAAGATGAAGAAAAATCGGATATGACATTTTCTCTTGGGAAGGGCTTTTTGGGGGCTGCCACCACAGCTGTGGTGGAAGGATGGGGTAAAATCCTTGCCAGGGTACTACAAACAGCAGGGGATTTCCAACTGTCCAGGACAAGAAGAAATCATCTAAGGCTCTTCGTTTGTTGGGGTAGATTTTACACAGGGGATGCCTTGTAAAAATGCCCTGTAGAAGCTACTCTTGTGTCTACATTGGTAATACAACTAACTCTTGCGAAATGCAGTATTTTGTTGTCAGCCCCATTCAAATAGAATAGGGTTTCTCCTGACTGATGTGCTAATAGCCAGAAACAGAAGCTTGGCCAGTTTGCACATGTCTGAAAAGGGTGTCAGAGGGGTGGGTAAACCCTGAATAGGAGGCACTGCTGGAATGAAATAACAGCCCTTTAGAAATAATAAAAATACAGGCTCTGGGCACAAATGGGGAGAGGGTGGTGTCTGTGCTCCCTCCTCCATCCCTGTGCACATCCCAGAGCCCCATCCAGGCTCATGGGCACCTCTTTTAGGGTAATTCCAGGGCACAAGTAAAAGGCATACAAGATGAAAGACAGTCTGCTCTGGTGTTTCTCCTTGCAGGAGTCATGACCACTGAAAAGAGAATATTGTTCCCATAACAAAGGTGGATATTGTGAGGCCAAGCAGATGATGATGAACATTGGCAACAGACTTCCTGTATCAGCAAGCAGGAAGGCTAAATTATACCAGGGAAAAATTAGCATTAAAATAACTGTATGATTAATTTGCTATTTTACCTGGAAGAAATAAACCTTTACTATTGTTATAAGACCTGGGCTGGTATGCTGGGATCTGCTAAAGAGCTAACATATTTAGTTTTATTGTTTTGTCAAAATATTAAGAATATCAATATATCTCCATAATTCAGTGTTATACAAAGAAGCATTTTTGTGCCATATATAGCAAAGATTGTATTATACTTTTGAGATCATAGGTAATGATGACAAAGTGATCTGTGTTCAATTTCAGCATTAATGTCTGGTTTGAACAAAGCCTGAAATATGGTCTGGGAGCTAAGAGGCTTTAATATTAAGATCTTTAACTGTAATTTATGTGACAGAAGATAGGGTTTAGCATAATAAAATGTAATGGGCTCCTCGAATGAAGAGGACTAAGAGACAATTGAAAACAAGGTAAAAATGGTAAATTATAAATAACAGTAAATTTACCTTTATGTTGTTACTTCATTTATTTTTGATTTGTTAGACAGGCTCTGTAATTTTTCATTTTGCTGCATTTGGAACCAGGCATTTCTGCACCTCAGGAATAATGGGTCGAAGGCACAGCAATATTGTTGGGCCACTCTTTAGAAAACTGTATTAGGGCTCCAAATAGAACCCCCTTTTTTCTCCAGAGTTTGTAATTTACCTGTAAAAATTTAGCCTGGATTGAATTTCAGTGCATAAACATGTGGGGACCAAATACAGTTACTTATTCTACTTCCAAAATTAGTCTGAGGTGAATTTTTTGAAGCTGCTTAAGTGTAAAAAATGAAGAACACCTGTACCATTTTTCAATATTTGTTGGAAATCAGGGCGTTGAAAAGAAAATAACTTTAATATCGAGCTGGCCTTTTTGCAAGGTATATTTTGCAAATTGGTTGTAGATGGTGACAACTGCCTGAAGCCTCTCCCCATCACAACTGAGATTCTGCACAGGCAGCACCACACACCAAAATGCAAACTGAGCCCTAAGAATTTATCGAAAGTTTTTATTCTAAACAATTTATTTAAAGTTTGCTGAAATGGATGGAAAACTCTCCATTTTTCTTTAAGGGTCTCTGGACCAGACCCTGTGAGCATTGCAATGGTGTATCTGGAAGAAATCAAAGATATCAGGGAAAAAAGCTGATCAGTGTTCATTTCCAGCTGTGGGACTTCTACCAGCCCAGCATCCTTTATCCTTTCTTTTTGTGAGTGGGCAGCTAAAAGGGCAGCCAGTTCTTTCAGTCTGCTTTGCAGATGACCAGATTCAGTCTCCATGTGCCTCCTTTTTCACAGTAGCTCATTAATGATTTATTTTTTGAAGTCTCTGGAAAATAAAACAATTTTTCTCCTCCAGATTTCTGTCCATTCCTGCCCTTCCTGACTTTTAACTCTTATTTTAGGTCCATGGTTTTGGAGTTGCTCTCCCAAGGCCAAGTGTGCAGAGCCTTTGCTTCATCTCTTTGCAAGTCCTGTCTTCTTTTTCATTTTCCCCACCAATATGCATAGTATTAATTTTATATTACATATATATACACATATATATACACATATATACACATATATATACACACACATACATACATACATATATATAGGTATATGTATATATATATGTATACATAGACACATATATATATTTAAACTTGTCATAGTTCTTATGGTCAAAGACAGAGGTTTCTGGTGGCAAAGAACTGACATTTCCCCTATCATTTCTTAGAGTTTTGTCTTGGTCTGGTCCAAAACTGATGACAGAGAGGAATGAGACCATGTGTGTGCAGTACTTGTAAAAACCTCAGTGTTTATTACAGATTGGTATTTTTATTTCAACGATTGCACTTCACAGAAACTCTCAAGGGAAAATGTAAATATTACAGAGAATGGTGTTCACTTTCATTATAACAGCAGAACGTTGCAGCAAATTAACCAGCTGAAAAACAAAACATAAAGTAGGAAGGTAAAGCAGATTCTCATGTTAAAGAATTAAGACTGTGACATAATAACAATCTTAGCACTGGGTAAGGATCCTCCTCCTCCAGGTCTTGAACCAGAACAGAAGTGATGGTTCCTACACCACATCCCACCCCAGAGACTGGCTTTGCTCATTCTCACGTACATGAAGAAGGTAAAGCTCAGTGATCCTGAGGGTAGTTTCACCCCTAATTTTTATGTAGTAAATTATTACACATACACCTGGTATAGGCCAATGACCTAATAATATCCTTTTGTGTGCAACTAACCTGATCTATAGACCATTGAAGTCTTTGGGAAGACTCCCATTGTTTTCCATAGAAACCAGACTGGAGCCTCACAGAGGCAGAAATCTTAGCTAAAAAGAAAGTCTACAGCATTTCAAGAAAGTAACCCTGATGAAATATGAATTAAAATAAATACAAGGTTTTAATAGTAATTAATTAAACATGCTGTGAATACCTTGTAAATGACTGCTACATAATAAGTGAATCATACAAATGTATTCATTAGCTAAAATTATCATACATAATAACTACATTTTCTGAAAAATTTATGATGAGGGGAAATTCCTTCCTTGGATGTGTTTGGGCAGCTTTCTTTGACTTCTCTGAAGACACACATGTGCACCCAAGGCTGGAATGTGGCACTGAGTGTGTGTGTCACATCAATAATGCTGGGAAGGGAGTTCCATGCTCCAAGAAGTGTATAAATTCATCCTGCTGTATTTTTTATTTAAAAACCATGCTGTGTGTTAAATGAAATTCTGTAGCCCAAGGAGTCTTTGCTGCAACCCCATGCTCTGCATAAGTGAAAACTACAGGAAACATGATTTATAGGGAAAAGTTTTCTTTGTTTTGGTTTAGTTTTCTTAGGCTTCAGCTGTCCACATATGTAGGCATGTAACATCCAACATCACAGTGTTTAGCCAAGTGTTGCATTAAATTTGCCTCTGAAGTGAGTGAAAACTCTGTTTTGAAGTGCTCTGACTTCTGTTGGGTGCAGAGTCCCAGGGGCTGGTCATAAGGATGATCAGCTTTTCTGTTCTGGCCATGACTTTTAGGTGGTTCAGAGAACCAAAGAATAGCAAAAAAGCTTGTTTGGTGTTTTATCACATGAAAAGTTGCTTCTGCGTTTGGGATATTGTGTAAAATCTAGGTCTTGGTCAGGAAAGTTGCACACAGATGCTGCTTCCATTAGAAAGGACATCTGTCCAAGTTGACTTTCAGGTCAAATACAAAAAAAATCTATAAATTGAACTAAATTCTCAGATAGGCTCAGCAAATGCCATCGTGGTTTTCTGCCAGTCAGCCACAGGCCCTGCTCTCTGCAGTGTCACTATCTGTGTGATCAGGGTACCTGTCTCTCGAGTGCTGAATTTTCTCCAGCTCCTTTTGAGAGATTATTCTCTAAGCATGTCTACAAAGAGGGTGTATTCCCTCCCTGGGAGAACTGGCAATATCAGATAGGTGTGCACCATTCAAAAGTTAAGCAGAATTGGGCAGACATGGAGAGGAGATCAAAGGTTATCAACAGCAAAGAGCTTTAATGAAGATTGTTGAGGAGAAAAGTAAAGGCTGATTTCAGGGCATGGCCATTGTATTCAGTTCCAGTTACAAAACAGGGGAATTCGAGGATCAGATATGCAAGTGCAGGTGGTGGAGGATTGTAGCAACAAAGTCAAAGAGTTTGAAAGAAATCCAAAGATTTTTTTTAAACAAAATACTTATAATTTATTCACTTGGGAAATGATATTCCTTTCCTGTCTTATCAGCTGATCACATTTCTGTTCTGGTGAAATCTGATCCCGGGGTGGCACAAGATAGTGCAGAAGGAGGAATTTTGCTTTGCTTACCCAAAATGAGGGATGTGCATTCCCTGTGCTACAGCCCAAGGGTCCCACAGGACTGGACCACAGAGCCTGAGTGATGTGAGGGAAGATCCCCAAACCCTTGTCCTGCAAGACATGCAAAACCCATTTCTTGGGTTTGTTTCAGCAGATTGCCTTGGCAATTACTGCTCCAGACTAATAAGTATGCTTTAAACGCAATAACATGTGTCTTTAAAATAAACATGCTTTCTTTATTAATTGAGGAAATTTGCCATGACACAGAACTGAGTGGCTCTGGCGTAACAGGTTTTAGGATTTGGTTACAGCACCATCTACTGGGTACGGACCTTCTCCCTTCAAACTCTCTCCACTGCAGGAAAAGTCGAGGATCACTTTCAGCAGACGATTCAAGGCAAAAAAATATGGTCATTTCATTAAGGTCTAATTTCGAAGGCTCTTGAAATCAGTACTAAGATTCATTCACTTCAGTAGGATTCAGCTCTTTCTGGGGATGCTCACCTAGAGTCATATTTAATTTACCTTCTTGGATTCTGTGATGAAAAACAGATCTAAAGAGAGAGACAGTATATTTACTGCAATATGTGTCATGTAGTTATAACAAGGGGTCATCCATTTAACTAGTAAGGACATTACAGCACTGAGTGGGTGTGCCTGGACAGGTAGGAGTGAGCAAACAAATGTGATGTCCTCAGGCAAAACCAGTGAATGGCAGCAGAAAGCGCTGAATTAATTCAAAGGAAGAAATTTTACTTAAGGGATTAATCAGTTAGGCTTAACTCATAATGCTTAATAGGAATCCCTTGCATTGCTAGAAAAAAAATTGATTTCCTGCTGGAGAGAGGATATATTTAAAAGCTGATTAGTGGAAGTAATGGTTAGAATATTTGCATTCCCCAATGATTGTTAATTTTGCACATAATCCAGGCTCCCACTGACTTTTACACAGCTCTAAGTGTTCTGGGCAGGACCCTGCTAAGATCTGAGCAGTGCTGGATGCCATCTGTCAGTACCACAATCAATTCTATGATTCTATGATTCTATATCCTTTGCTTCTTGGTAGTCTACTGTGGCAGGCAGTGGAGTAACTCCAATGGGAATATTAAGGAAATATGCCATGGTAATTAAGTCATGACAACTGGAGGCTTTGTTCGTCTGTCTATCTATCTCTATCTCTATCTCTGTCTCTATCTCTATCTCTCTATCTCTATCTCTCTATCTCTATATTTATCTCTATCTATCTCTATCTCTATCTCTATCTATCTCTATCTCTATCTCATCTCTATCTCTATCTCTATCATATCTATCTATCTATCTATCTATCTATCTATCTATCTATCTATCTATCCATCCATCCATCCATGATCTACATATAACACATTTTCTACTATTTGTCTTGCCATTTTTGAAGCATGCAATATTTATAATTCTTCTAATGTTATAATTCTCATAATGCTTTTAATTCTTCCTGCCCTCTGTGCTAGTGGAAAATCCAGGAGAGCTGAAGCTTCCCTGAGAGGCCTTTTATCTTGATGGAGAGCAAAGAGCTGAGGGTGATTGTGTGGATGGGATGGTATCTGCAGTGACAAATAGCAATTCACTTGTGTTTGGGAGCCTCACTCGACAGGGACTTCACACTTGTTATTTTCAGGATTATTTTGTCCCATGTTCCACCCTGCAATAGATCCTTTCTGAAAGGTATTATAACACATTTTTCTTAGAGGAGTCTGAAGCCAGTGGAGGAAATGGGGCTACCTGATGAAATATCCTGTTTAATTCTCTGGTGGTAGAATGTTTAACCCTCCAAAATGGAAGATCTACATTTGCTAGAAACAAGTGGCCTTTCCTGTGCCTTCAGAGGGGTATGTAATGGAGTTATGTTGGATCTGAGGCAATCCCATGAAAAATAGTCGGGACCATAGGGAGATGAAATGCTTCCTTTCATATGTATGAGTTTTACTAAGCTAGTAATCCACAGTTTAAAGAACTTTTTTTAAATTTAATAAAGAGGTTATTTTAAACTTAGATCTGCAAAACACTCATACCTCCAGCACATTGCCTCAGTGAAATATCCCTCTACATGAAAATATAGACAGTTAGTTTTTTCTTCCAAAGTGAAACACTGCAAGGTCTTTCATTACTGGTTTATTATGCTTTCTGTATCTTTGCTCATTTTTCACCAGTATTGCATTAAGTATTGATATTGATTTCTTGTAAATGGTACTGAAATGGATGGCTCACAGTTTTTGTTATTGTTCTGTAGCACTTGTATGTAATTTATTATAGCTGCAATGGAACCTGCCCCTTGCTGCCAGGGTTTAAATTAAATGTGCCATGTTTTGGCCCCTACTAGTCACATACATTTCTCATTTTAGATCTAAAAGTGTTATGTGCAAAGCTACTTTTTTAATTACTTGCTTGATATTACTTAAAAAGTTTATTTCAATAATTTTGGTAATTAATATGTAATATATTGGTTGATTTAATAGTATTTCTCTTTTCCATTACAGAGACTAATTGCTGTCCTGCAAAAATAACTTGGAGTAGCTGGTAATCATGAGAGGGTTTCCTCATTTTGAGAGAAAAAAGGGGAAATCAGATCCTAACATTTTCAGTGTGTGTGAGATCTGAGTCTTTACTTGTGCATGGACTCCCAAAAAGGTCATAATGGAAGAAAAAAGTCATGGTATTGATGCTGAGGAGGGACAGCCCAACTGGAAGGGCTTATCTCTGGACCATGGTTTAATGTAGTGGACTTAGTTCTGGCATAAAACTTGAGTTGGAACCATCAATTAACTTGATTTTCTGAGAATAAAGCTGCAGAACTGATAAAAAAGCAAAAGCAAAGAAACTCCCTCAAGTATCTCTGTACACGTGGTTCCTTCATATAAGGTTTGTAGAGAAAATAATATTGACTGAGAGAAAACTATTGGTTTTAATGAAAACAACAAAAAATCCAACTCCATGATTAACTGACCAGTATCAACACATTGATATTGAGAGAGATTTATACTACATTTCCCAGTTTTGTTTGCTGCTGTTTTCATAGAAATAGAAGCTACTCTTCTAGCAGGGAGTGAGAGCATTTCTTGACTTTGCCCACAGACACCCTTCTGCTCCAGGATTTTGAAGATTGTTATGAAGGAAGGAGAGACTTGGTACTTAGTTCAAGGGTCTCTGCCTTTCCTCCTCTTGCTTGTTTGGGTCTCTGCTTTTCCTCCTCTTGCTGGTTTTCTGTAGGTGCATCTTCAGCTCTGGACTTGTGGATGTTCCTGGGCCATTAATGTTGCACTCATGAAATTGCATTGCTGTAAAGGGTATTACTTCTAAGTTGTTTTAGAAGTCATTTGTAATGAAAGTCAGAGCTTATCACACAAGATTAACTGAAACCCTTTGCAAAAAGTCTTAGTTCTAGTTCATTGAATAAATTCAATTGCCATTCACAAACTTTTCTTGGGCACTTCCTCCCCTTGATTTTGAACAGTATCCCTTACTCTTCTCCTGTCCCACTCAGTTCCCTCTGCCCATCCCGCAGAGTGGTTGGACTCATTCCTCAGCCCTTTTTAACTGAGGTCTTTGAAGCCTCTCCAGCTCTCCTGGAGCCCCTTTAGGCACTGGAAGGGTCTGTCAGGTTTCCCTGGAGCCTTCTCTTCTCCAGGTGAACACCCTCAGCTCTCCCAGCCTGTTTCCATGGCAGAGTCACTCCAGCCCCCAGAGCATCTTCGTGGCCTTCTCTAGACCTACTTCAGCAGGTCCCTGTCATGTAGCTTTGTAGTTTCTTGGCTCAGCCAGGTTATGGGCAGATCCTTCACCATTATATTGCCAGGGAAGCCCAATGAAATCATGGTCTCTGGATCTGAGAGCTGGAAGGTACTGTCATCATATGGGTGATACCTGTCACGCCAGTCTTTTCCCTCCCACTCCTCATGTCTCATTCTTTTTTCACCCTAAATAACAACCTGTTTTAAATAGCACTGTTCTGTGTGTAACACATCAAATAGTGTGCCAAAAGTTCTTTGCTTGGTGATGACACAAATTGCTTTTGCTGGGTCTTAGACCTTGGCTGTCAAATCACAGCAAGGCAGTCTCCAACTTGTGATTAATTTTAGCCACTATATTCACACTGAGCTTTTTGCTGCACTTACCAGATTTGTATGAAGCCTTGTGTTGAAAAGAGTAAATGGATTTATTGAAAAAATAAAGAAAATCATCTCCTTCTGTAATTTTTGCCCCAAAAGGCAAATTAGCAACACAGGTGGCTTAGTTTTCCCACTGGAAGGAATTGCTTGTGCTATTTTTTCTTTTTGTTAGTTTGTTCAAGTGTCCTGAGAGCAACAGGTCCAGAACTCAGAGCTCACATTGCACTGGTGATGATGTGTTTTGCAGCAGCACTGTGCAAAACCTGAGCATCAGAGGTGTTAATCTGATCTATCAGTATTGGTGTCCCACACCTCAGCCCCGGTGCAGGAAATTAAAGAATGAGATCTGCAAGGGGACTATTTCATAATGCTTTAAACAAATGAACTCCTTAACATTTTATGATCTCTGGAAGATTGTTTTGTTGGTAGCAATGCTGTCTGCAGTGAGAAGCATTTGCTGGAAAAGCAGTGGCGTGGCAGTCGTGTCAGCCACAGGCCGGGAAAGGACACTTACTTGAGCTTTAGCATTACTGGGTAAATGACTCAATCTTTGGCTATTTTCATTTGGACTGAGTTTCATGGGAAGAATTGTCCCAAATCTAGGACTCCAGCTCGCTTTATATAGAGAAATCACCCAGTCTTTCCTCCCAGATGTCACCAGGAGCATTTCGCTGATGTGGGCAGTTCACAAATCAAGTAACCTCCCACATTTTCTCCCCTGCTTGGCTCAGAGGGGTTTGTGATGATACCTGACCATTAAAGCTCTTTGCTGGTTTATGCTATTTAGAATCTCGTCCTTTCCTTTTGCACCATTTCCAGGAAATTTCAATTCACTTTACTGCCCTTTTGCCATCCTCTGGACTGCAGAGGGGAGCAGGGAGACATCCAGCCCTGGATCAGCAGGCTGCAGCTGTCCTCAGGATCGTGCCTGCAGAGAAATAAATGCAGCCTGTGCTCAGTGAGAGGCTCTGGCAAAGCTTCAGACTAGCACCTCCTGTTAATTTCAGAGGCCCCTCAAGAGAAAAAAGGCATATAAAAAGGAAGCAGAAATTCCTCAAGGATAACGGTAATGTACCCTATCCACAAATTACCAGCAGACCTTTACAGTAGCTTATCGCCTATAAAAGGCTTCCGAGTAGTCATTACAGTCATTGAGCTGATGGGAGTTTTATGACTTTTACTCACCATAAAGCAAGGCAGGAGTAGCCTGATGCAAAACTGCTTTGGAGGGGCCGGTGGGTCACTCAGGCACAGTGAGCATCTCCGGGGCAGAGGCATCCTTGGGGTTTGCTGCTCCAGTAGTGTCACCCATGGACTGCTGAGCTAGAGAGGGATGGAAAGATGGAGCTATAAACCCCCAAACACCCATGTGGGGAGAGTTGTGAGGGGCTGGAAGCTGCATGTGTGAGCCTTTCTCCTCTGGAGTAGGAGCAGACTGAAAACTGCCATCAGGCTGGTGTTGCATGGGTAGAGAGGACAAGTTTTGCCAGGTTGTTAACCACAAAGGTCCAGGGAGATCTGCCCTTCCCTTCTCAGTTTGTGTGCTTTGGGGCTGGTACCTGCCAAAGAAGACAGTGAAGAAAGAAGACTAAAACTCCCTGAAAGCAGGTTGGAGACAGGTCAGGGTCACGCTCTTCTCCTGCATAACAAGTGACAAGATGAGGAGAAATTACCCCAACTTGCACCAGGGGTTGTTTAGATATGGAAAATTTCTTCACTGAAAGGGTTGCCAGTCATTAGAAGAGGCTTCCCAAGGAAGTGGGGGAGTCACCATCCCTGAAAGTGTTGAAAAAACATGTAGAAGTGGCACTTGGGGACATATTTTAATGGTAGGCTTGGCCGTGCTGGGTTGATGGTCTTTTCCAAACTTAATGATTCCACGATTCTCTGATAAATGCTCTTGCTACGTTTCTGCCCATGTGCTGTTGGAGCCACTCTGCTGCCACTCTGCTATGAGGACATCACCCCTCTGTAGCATCAGCCTCCTCCTCTCCTTTGCCTCCCTCAGGCATGTCTGCAAAATCCCCAAATTCAGTCCAGTTTTGGATAGGACCAACTTGCCTTCTATTTGTTTTTTTTTATTTAGATCTTTGAATGTGAAAAAAGAGGCTTCACTGAATGAGCTAATAAATGTCTCCCTTTTTCTTGACTCTTTTTTTGGAGGGGAAAGATGAACTGATTAAAAAGATGGAACACTTCAGATGAACCTCAGCAGATATGTTAGGCATAGTTCACCTTCTAAGTGTATTGAATATTACTGTTCTATTTGTTTTGCAATCACTGACAATAAAACTAAAAGGTCCAGTTGAACCCAGAATAGAGATGAAGGTTCTGTGCATGTTCTGCAGAGGAATTACTGGTGCTATCCTTGCTGTTAGACTTCATTTTATTCCAGATCTGTACTATAATATAAAAAAGCTCTATTCAGTAATGATGCACATTAAGGATTTTTAAATCTGAAAGTATTTCTATAATTTGCCAGCCAACACTTTATTTATTTGTTTGTTTGTTTGTTTATTCATTTATTTATGTAGTTATTTATTTATTAATTCATTAGTCTATCTATCTATCTATCTATCTATCTATCTATCTATCTATCTATCTATCTATCATCTATCTATCTATCCAGAGTATTGCAGTGGTGTCTATGCAGTTTCACTTCTCTCTATGGGTTCCTTTTTGGGTTTATTTGCTAGCAGGGAGTTATCACTGGTGTGAGGACATTAAAACACCAAATCATATGGAAAAATACAGTTCTACCAGCACAGGTTAACAAACAACCTATGATCCCACATAGGTTTATCAGAGTTAATTTTTCTTCCAGTTACAAAGACAGAGGGATATTCAAGTATTTTAAATAGAAAACAAATCTTCAAAGTATAGTACACACATAAAATCCTGAGCAAATGTTTACTGACTACAACACCTGGAACGATTAAGATACTGCAGTGGAGCAGGGTTTGATTTAAGAGGGCGAGCCTTGCAGATGTGTGCTGAGCACAATACCTGTGGCCCCCAGAGCACAGAGCAGCTCCAGCCTCTCTCCCTCCTCTGTCTTCTTCAGCTAATCTTGTACTTACCAATAATTGATGCTCTCCACTGCAGGGAGTGGGATGGGAAAAGGTGGCGATTTAGCAGCTGCGTTTGCTGCACTTATTTTTACTTGCTTTTACTCTGGTGTGTGTCGAGTATGAGTCACACCTTTCACTGCCCAGCAGCACAGGGAAATGTGTCTTTTATTAAGACATGCAAGTGGTACAGTTAATCCAAAAAAAAGAGGCTATTAATAAAAGAGTCCTTATTCAAAGTTATTTTTGGGTTCATGGGGTTCCTTTTCTGAGGGAAACAGAACCACAGTTTTCTCTGAACTCCCTTCACATTTTCCTTCTTTTTTTGTTACCACCTTGACCAGCACAGGGGTGACACACAGGGGTTTGTGAGGGCAGAGGAGGAGAGGACTGGAAGCAGTCCCCTTTCAGCATCTTCCCCAGGGGGATGCAGAACACACCCTTTTTTGCAGGAGCAGCTCCTTAAAGTCCTTGCTACACATGAGAAGGCAGCTGACTGAAAATGAACCTGACTCATCAGCAATGCATAAAAGAGAGGAAATGAAAGCATTGTGTTTGTCCTACAAACCTGAGCTAAGGAAGGCAAGGATTGCAGAACAAGCCATCCTTGAGATAAGGTGTTCATAATTTTCTGTGTCTCTTGAACCCCCATGGCTCATCCTTCTTCCCTTTCCTCAAAGCAGCCTTGGGCAATCAGGATGCTGTCAGTGTTGTCAGTCCTGGTTTTGGCAAAACATCACATAATAAAAGCCAATTTCACAACTGAAGAACTTCATTTGAGGATTCCTTGACTGTGGTAAGGTTCTGTTCTGTTTGGGATGGGGAAGTGCCCTGCCTAAATCTTGCTTGGTGGGTACATGATGAAGCTGGACATGTCCCAGCACCAAATCCCAGATGTATCAGAGATCTACAGATGAAAACCAAAGAAAAATTGTGCAATTGGTTTTAGAAACTGTGTTAAAGGCAAGGCAAGGATGGGGAAAGAACTAAGTCTCATAAAATCCTGATTTTGTAAATGGTTTTCAAACTTCCAAACAGCTTGCCAAAGACTGAATTTTCTGTCAACACATTGGACAAAATTTAATAAATAATTATGTTCATGGAAACCATACAGTCAAATGAACGCTATACATATAGAACATTAAAAATATATTAAAAAAAATCCTTCTTTATTCTGTTGGTGGAAAGCAATCTTGTTGGAGACCCCATTTAAGACAGCAGGTTTTTTCCATAAGACCTCCATCACTTATATGTGCTTGGAACAGGATATCACAGGTATCTTGCAGACATAGCTTTGTGTACCATGCATAAAATTCTGCACAGATCAGATTAGATTGAAGCCTTTTGGAAATTAGATCTTCCCCCAGTCAAGCATGTGCTTGGGATGATTAGCTCTAACTAAAAATTCCACAGACACTGAAAAGACTAATTAAAGAAAACTTTATATATTTTAGTAATATATTTTGTATTCTTATATAGACATAACTGAAATATATAGAAGAAAAAAAGGCATAACCTGTATAATGAAAACACTGTTCCAATTAAGTAACAAATATTACTTCATTACATTTATGTTACATTGTCATGAAATTTGGGTAAGAAATGTAGAACATTTGTGAATATGTTATGATCTGAATAATTTCTGGCCAATGAAATGTTTGCCTGTAGGGTGCACCTGGCAACTTGAAGTTTCGGATGCACTGGTTAGTCTTGACTGGACATACCTGTTATATCATGTTACTGATTTGGTGTCCTCTAGCCAAGTTTCCAAAACAAACTCCTGCCTTTATGTAGGAACTAAATAATTTCTCCTTGGGAGGGACATGGCAGTAGAAAATCATAAAGCCAGAAGAGTGAAAACAGAGCTGGCATAAACCCTGTTTATATTCAGGTGAATATTCACATTCTTTTAGGTCACTACTCAATTCTTTTCCATCATATCCCTCACAGAGTATTAGATTTTCTAGCTGATGACAGTATTTTTTTAGGGAACTAATGTCTCCAATGTATCCTCTCTGGAAGTCTTGCTTGGTCTAAATATCGATTGGATTTTACTACCAGCCAAGGTCAGAAACTGAAGAGGTTCTTGCTGCAGCAAGCTGTATATTAATCTCAATATCAACTAAGTACCTAAACTGTTATTGGAATTTGATGATCAATTACATCTTTGAAAAGTACTTAGTATGACATTTGTTGGGCTTCCATATTTCGTGTTATACAGTCACACCTGATAGTTCAATAACTGGAAAAATACCAGCAAAGGATCTCTTCTTTGTGCAGGCAGTGTCTGCTTTATAATTTACATTCCTTGCTTTTATCCACATTAATAGGAATTACACACTGTTAGAAGTTTTTCTTGCTGCCTTTCTTACATCACACCATAAAAGAATATACTGCTGTTACACATTTTAGGAGACAAACACACAATACCTCCTTCCAGAAGAATATTTCTTAATTCCTCACTCTGCAACCTTTACATTTGGAAATGCCACCATTAAATTCAACTGTGATGACTCAATATGTTCCCCTGCCATTAATTGCCCTGCTGTAGTCTGTAGGAATGTGGAGCCACACAGAGTCACTGGGGGGATATTTGGTCAGCCTGGCCACAGTGGGGACTGGGCACTCTCAATAATCACAGGGAGGGGGGTTTATGTTCTAAGTTAAACAAGTGTTGTATAAGTCAGACCATAGAATCATAGAACAGTTTGGGTTGGGAGGCACCTTAAATATCACCTGGTCCTACCCTCTACCACTGGCAGGGACATCTTCCAGTAGCCCAAGTTGCTCCAAGCCCCATCCAACCTGGCCTTGGACACTTCCAGGGTTGGGGCAACCACAGGTTCTCTCTTCAAAGCCCATACTTGTCATAGCATCCTCCAAAGCCTTTTAAATATTTTCTAGTCCATTTCCTTCCTCACTTGCTTCCCAAGGTAAGTTTTCATTGAATTAAAATAACTTGCAGAAAAAGCTTCCAGTAATCAAATCAGCACATAATACCCTAAAGTTATCACAGCACAAGACCAAGGCCAACACAAATATTCATATCACAAGTATTCATTCATGTCAGATCTGAAAGCTACACCAAAATGAAGGAACAGCTCTCAGCATAGTCTTAACTTCTCTCTTTTTACTGTCCTTTCTTTATTAAAGGGTGAGGGAAGGAAAAAGTCTTAGAGAAGTCAAGACTGTAGGGAGCGTTAAAATTCATGGCTCTATTTAGCAGTGTCAGGAGCAAACCTCTTTCTCACTCTCTGTGAGTTTTGGGGTTTGTTGTTTTTATTTGTGTGCAGTTTTGTTGTGGGTGTTTGGGTTTGTTTGTTTGTTTGGTTTGGATTTATTTTAGTTTTGTTTACTTGCATCAGCTGGTATTTGTTTGTTTTAATTCTTAAGAAAGGCACCCTCTCCCCAGTAATGAGGGCAGTGCAGAAGGCACCCTCTCCCCAGTAATGAGGGCAGTGCAGAAGCTTGACTTATTTTAAACTTCATCTGTGACAACACCATTAAAAAAATCAGCATCGCTAAGACTACAAGGACCTTCCAATTTTCAAGCACATAAAACACTCTAAGTGAACTTCTGTGTTCTGACATGTGTGCTGCACCCTCGGAATGAGCTGGAAAGAAAGCAGAAAGGAGAGATTTATCAGGCATCAAGTTCAGCCATGCAGATATTGCCAAGCTCATTTCTGTTGCTGGCTGGACGCAGTTTTGAAATGGTTTGTAAATTTAATTGACCATGTTTGAGGTGTGTGCGGCCGTGCACAATCAGTGGCATCGCCAAGATTAGCAGCTCTATTTCTTAGCTAAGCAGGTCTAATGGGCTTTATTGGAAGCAAAATACACCCTGAGGCATTTTGAACGTGGCAGTCAGGTAGGGGGAGACTCGTTGTAGGGAATGTGGCTTAGTAGGTCAGAAATGAAAGTGCTTTGGGGATGTCAGTCACACCAGGTAAACTTTGGAGACAAGTTACCTGGTTGAGTTACATATTAGGATTTCTGTGCCTCAGGAGATGAAAATGGAGAGTCTTGGGATCTTTGCTCTTGGTGGGCAGGTACTTATGTTAGGTAACATTTCAAATTGAGGTCTAGAACATCCTGCCAGCGGCTTCTTTTATACTTTGTGGGTGTTGTAATTTACGTGTCTGTGAGTAGGTGTCTCATTAAACCACAGGCTACAGCTGACATTTAGAGGATCTTGAGTCTTACAATTAAATAATTTTAATACACAGGTATTTTTTTAGGATTCCTGAAATATGGACAGCAGTTTGAAGAGGAAGAGATGACTCTGGGATTTTAGACTTTTCTAATCCATTGTTAGTTCTATGCATAGTGTGAAGAGGTGCCAACATGGGGTCTTTCTGCTGGCAAAAACTTTGGGAGTTATGAGTTTCAAAGTCTAGTTAAAAGCCAAAATGACTGTCAAGATCCAGTGTCTGTAATTATTACATAATCTTTATAGTTGATGCCATGCAAATCTTTGATCATCTTCTCTCATACTCCATTTAAAACTCTTTATTGCCACCACCAGAGCACAAAGCAACAAGGCCACAGACTCAGCAGAGACTATCTGAGACAAACAACCACCAGCTACACTTAAACAGCAGCTATCATGACCTATGCAGTGGTAAACCACCCGCCAATGAAAAATGAAAATATTCATTACCCAGAATTGCTACAAATGAGATTTTACAGCTAGAAGCCATCTAAATAAAATGACTAGCAACAGCAGTTCTTATACAAATGTATGGCTATTGCATCAATGTGATCAGACTCTGTGCAAAGACAGGACAGGAAGAAGCAGTGAAAGGAAAAAGAAAACAACTTAATCATCCACGTGGTGAAACAGCACAGGTGAGTTGAAGACATGATGCAAAGTGGCTGCAACAGTCAAGGGTGTGATTCAGTGGCCCAGGTGATCTCACCAGCTCCCTGACTAAAGTTTTATGTCCCTCAGGTCTCCTGTTGTCCCTCACCATGGACTAACACTGCTCTCCTGGGCACATCAGGTGAATGCTCCACCCAGCAATCACTAAATTAAAACAGTATATTCATAAATTAATGCCTGTTTAGTTTGGGATATTTGATTCTTTTTTTTCTAATATATATCTACCACTTTTCTATAAACTCTCGCTCCAAAGATTTATGTCAGAGAGGCAATTTTCTTCCCAACAAGAGACTTATCTTTTTAGTCACAAAAGCAGGTCCCCAGAATCATAGCTTATTGCAGTGGCACAGAAGAATAAGTCAAGAGTTATCACCAAGTACAGCCAATTCAAAAAAAAAATAATTTTTTTCATCTTGAATTATTTTTCAGCTCCAAATCCAGTTTCTGAGTTATGGTTATGAGACTCTCAGCTCTAGGCTCAGTTCTAACTAAAAATTTCAAGAAATCATGGAACTATTGTGTTGAAAACCCTTTCAGAAATTAAAGGAAAACATAGAGCTGATGCCTTGGAAATGCACCATGTAGCCCTCATAAAATGGGTCTCACATGAAATGTTAACTCAAACTCCCACAAATACTCAAATCACTCTTTGTTTGTGGCTGACCTGTATCTTTGAAGCTTAACCCACTCTTGCAAAAGCCCAAAGGAGTTGCAGTTGGAGTCTGGTTTCTCATGTGCTTTTCTATCCTAACTCAACTAAAACAATTTTCAAATATAAGTAACTACACCACTTTTTGAGTTAATAGGTTTTATTCAGCACTACAAAAGAAGAACTTTATTTCACAAGGCTTTGTAGATTGGTGCTCAAGGGCCTGGTGAGTTTGCTCCTCCCTCTGGCTCACTGGGGTTGAATGGCTTTGGGTGGGGTGGTGTTGGGCACAGCCAAAGAGCACTTTGAAGAGCCAGGTATGGATTTTGCTGAATGTTTTATCAACCAGGTAAGCAGATTTTTGTAATTGCTTTAAGGTTTCATAATAAATAACTAGAATAGTTGTTAGGTAATTTAAAACCAAAATCATGACTCTTAATAGCCCTTGATGAAATTAGAAAAGGAAACCTGAATCCATGGGGGTTTTTTTCTACTAGAGGGGAAAGGGCACAGCTCCCACTTACCAGTGGAAGGCAGGGAGATGCCGAAGGGATCCTGCTGGGCACTGTGCCCTTAGCAGAGCCTGTGGCAGGTGCCAAGGACCATGAGCACTGTCAAGGTGTTGGGATAGCACAGGTAACTCTACCCATGCCATGGTGTGACGTGGAGCAGCAGGAACAGGAGTGCCAGCTTGTAGCTCCATTGCAATAACAACCCTGGAAAGCAAAGGCCTTTGGAAGAGAGAAGGTATTCAAGCAGGATTTAGAATATTAACTGAAACTGTTATTGTGAAAATATTCATAGGTGCCACATATGTGAGCAAGACACTGGAAGTATTAATGAAAGTATCAACTTGCAAGAAGAGCCACTTGTAGACTGAGAGATGTCACCAGACACCACATCAGTTAATTAAGTACAAAAATGAAATGTGGGTAGTTCTTCTGTGAAGTGCTTATAACAGTTTGAGTGGACAGTGCAATCTTCACTCTGCATTTGAAGTCTGTGGGGAGAATTCTTAGGGATTTCAACAGAAAAACACCATTTCCTGTGCCTCAGACAGCACCACGGTATTGAGGAGCATTCAAGATAGAGTTCATTCGTACCTAAAGAGCCAGCATAAGATCTCTGCATCACTTAAATCCAAATGAAGTCCTATTTTAAGCACTTTGACATGACTTGAGTGGTGCAAGGGCCTTGCCTTGGTTTTTCTGCTTGAGAGTGAATTTCACCCTCAGGTGGTAATAAAAACAACAACAATAGTCTAATGTAAGAAAGCTAAAGTGACCAATCCATGCAGATAATACTAAAGTAATTAGAGATGGAAAGCCCTAATGGTCTGAAGAATTATAGAGGGATCACTACATAAACTGTCATTGTGTACTACAGAAGAATACATTGGAAGACCTGTGGGTTCTTCCCAATCCCACCACCAGCATTTTCCTGAAGGAACTCTTCTTTCATAAATATCTCTTGTGTGTCAGGCATCAGGTATTAACCGAGAGCATGTTTATCTCTATGTTTTGTTCTTTTTTTTTTTTAATCTAATACACTGCATTTATTAAATTTTCCCAGTCCCTTACAAGTGTTTCCTGAGTCAGGAGTGGCAGCATCCTGCAGATGAAGTGATGGCGTTGTGTTTTCCACATCTCACTCATAAAATCAACTGTGTTTTTTCTGCTTTGATATATAGGTGTGCATCATCAAGGACATATTTCCTCCTCTGAATTCTTTCTTCTGACTCAAAAATGCTCTGATAACTTCCTTGTCAAACTCTCCTTAACAACTACTGATTCTTTCAAAATACACATTTTTTTTTCCTTTTTGTATGGATAAAATACTTCTAGAAATTCAGTTTTGAGAGTTTGGGAATTTTTTCTGCCCTAAAAGACATCCTCATGGATTCTTGGTATGTTGTCAGTATGAATCCCAGGTAAGGATTATCTAAAACAGATGCTGAGTTTTAGCATGGGAGGAATCTTTGTGAAGTCAATGATATTCCCATGAGCTTAGTATTAGAGATTCCTTTTAATCATCCCTCAGTTTTAGTGTCTGTCTGTACTCAAGACTAAGACTGATTCTCCCTCTCTTCTCTTCCACTTTTCTTCATAATCTGAAAGTTGTTTTGTGGAGAAAAGAACAGCAGATGTTCACACTTGATCAAAAACTGGACTACTTCTGTATATAAGATAAAATCTTGTTTATTTGATAGGCACAGATTCTCATATGTTGTGTATTCATTTCTTTGTGGACAAGCTTTCTGAATAGCAAAAAGCTGCTGCAACCAGCAATGGCTTCATGGGCAAAGGTTAAATTATACACAGGAACAGAGCAGGAGCTTCTGATCAAAATTCAGATTTTGAGTACTTGTGTACATTGCTCCATCAAACCACCACATGGTTGCTTTTCATTGGAGAGGGGAGACAAAAGCAAAATTCAGACCTTCCTGGAATTTCACAGACACTGGTCAAAGTTTTGATGTGTCTTTTGTTCAGATCTCACTGAAGGCATTTCAGTGTACACCTTGTCCTTTAGTTTTCCCTGTGCCATGATAGGTCGAGAGGCAATGGCTTTAAGCTGAAAGAGGGAGGTTTAGATGGGATATTGGGGAGAAATTCTCCCCTGTGAGGGTGGGCAGGCCCTGGCACAGGTGCCCAGAGAAGCTGTGACTGCCCCATCCCTGCAAGTGTCCAAGGCCAGGTTGGACAGGGCTTGGAGCACCCTGGGCTGGTGGAAGGTGTCCCTGCCTATGGCAGGGGGTGGAATGAGATGAGTTTTAAGGTGGCTTCCAACCCAAAAACTTGTACCTTTCTTTGATCCTATGATTCTGTGTGGGAGGTCATACAGAGGCTGTCCAATAGCTCTTCTAATGGTGTCTTACACAAAGATACAGCAATTAAAATTAATGATATCTCTGGTGGGATCATTGGCTAAGATAACTAACCAAGCCCCACCAGAGCATGTAATCAAAGTCAGCACATCAACCTTTACTGCATTTGTCTCACATAGGGTAGATTTTAACCTAAAATTAACTATATTTATTTGCAAATCGTCTTATATTTTATTTCAGGGTTTGGACCAACAGTGTGCAGTAGCTCTTGTTGCAAGCACTACTTTCCTTCTCTCTCTCCTCACCTCACTTACAGTTCTCACTCTGTAAGAATAAAGCAAATGCTATGCAGTGTACATCAGCAGGCCTAGAAATTCAAAGGCATTTTTAGCAATGGAAAAAAAAAATTGAACAACTTCAGGTGATGCTTACAGTTCCTAAAAATGCAAGTATCAACTGGTAAGTTTTTTGAAAATTGAATATAAAATCATAGAAAAATGCTTTATTTGATTCTCTGTTTATGGGAAATTCATTTTATTTGACTTTTTTATTTGTAATATCAACTATATTGCAGAGCAGAATTTCTAGGTGCTCCCTTATGGTACCATTTTTCTAAATTATTAATGCCGTACTGTTGATATATTGTCAGCCTTGTACATACATTCTATGAAAATGAGTTTTACAGTAGGCTGGGATTTATAACAAAGCTTGACATATGCAGCTAATTCACCTAGACAGTCTTGTCAGTTTTAGGTTCATAAATAATTGATACTCGGGGCTTGGAGTTCAGCTACTGTTAGTGCTCCAGCTGTTAAATTTCAGCAGCATAATGGATGAATATTTGTTTATAATTTCTGTACATGGACCTGATGTCAGATCCCTGGTCTCATTTACATAGGTAGATTGAGATGTGGGAAGTGTAATGAGCATATGAAGATGATGAATTGTTTTCCTCAGTGCTGGTGCGTTTCTGTAAATGTTTGATTAGTTTTGAATGGATTACTGTTAGATTATCTGGTTCAGGGGTTAAAGTGAGCAGCTCTTTGCTCCCAAAGCTTTCGTGATCCCTCGCTGACAGATTTTAAAATTCATACAGTGATATTAGTGCTGCAAAAGCAAGGGGTGTTCTTTGCAACAGATGTTTAGTAATTAAACATACGGTTTCCCTGTTTGGAAGTTGCCTGGGAAATTTAAATCAGAATGATTTGTTTACCATAGTTTGAGGGAATTACAGTTTCTAAAAAAATAATATACTTTTGCCCCTATAGCACTGGAGTTTTCCCCCCCAATGACACTAATTAAAAATTGAGCAAAACACACACATACCCTCACAAAAATTCACATGTTTAATGTCCCTGTAGACAGATGCAAAGCCAGTAAAAACAGAGGTTCTTCTCATTTTCTCCTTTTTTAAATTAATGGGCTATATTCAGAAAAACATTTTCAATTGGATGTCCCAAGCAGAGATGCTGAAGCAAACAAGATTTCCAACCATGCCTTTCTGCTGGAGCCCAACTGGGAGAAGCTGTGGGATATTACACACAATTCCTGATGACGTAAAGAGTGTGAGAGAGGAGGGGGAGAGCAGTGAGGAAATGACGTTGGAACAGAATAAATTATAATGGGATGTCCTTTCATCTGTTAAGACTTGGCGTGTGCCACACAGCTAAAGGGATGGTGTGTTGAACCAGGAAAGGTTTGGTCTGTCTTGCTGTAGGTTTATATAAAGATGGGAGGCAAAGGAGCAGGTCATTCCATCTCCCATATGCTTCTTCCAGCCACAGTGACACAGGGAATGAGGTGCAAAGTGAGCGATGGGGAAGGCAACCCTTCTGCCACCCCCACTGCCTCTGACCCTTCTCACTCAAACACGTTCCTGCTTTTTGCCTGTTCCCCTCCTGCCACCCTCCGAGCAAGTGGCCCTCTGACAAGAAGGTCTCATGGAGCAGCTCCTTAATGGAAAGATATAGTGGCCACAGCTCTGCGGAGCCGAGTCCCTCGCTCGCCACCGTGCTGCGTTTTGTCAGCCCCATGCACAGTTCCCCTGGCTTGTCTGGCAATCATGTTAGTGATTATATGGGTAATGAAACACGTGCTCTTTTTGTCTGTGGCTCTGATTAATCTGCTTTCTATTTAGCCGTGATTTATGGTGCTCAACTGTTGAGGTGAGCGCTGGCCCATCAGTTCCATAGCCTATTACGGGCGCCGCGACGGCGAAATGCCTGCGAGGCTTGAACTGTTTCTTGACAGCCAGGCTTCCCGCTACATTCCCTCCAATCTGTTTTGCTTCCTGGTGTGACCTTTCATACAGTAAAATACATTAGTTGAATAGCACAGTCTCATTAAAAGAGTGAATTAACCGAAGAGTCTTTTTAACTAAATGACAGCCAAAGGACTGAGTGCTAATAGCCACGGGCAGTTAGAAACTTAACTCATGAATCAGGCTGTTAATACTGCTCGGTGCCTCAAGCGCTGAGGGCACCACACTCTCTGCTTGCTCTCATAAGAAGAAAAGCTCATTACTTTCCTCCTGATGGGAGAGAAAGAGTGAGCGAGCAATAATAAAGCTTGAATTTTTCAATACTGTTAAAAATGGGGCTGACAGATTGCCGACAATAGGAGCAACGGGCTAGACACTGCAAAGAGAGCCACTGAATTAGCAATACCATATATCATACAATCTAATTAAATCAACCCGGAGAATGAAATTAGTTTTCTGTGAGTGAAATGGCCTTTGAAAGAGCGCTATTAAATGAACTGTAGAGCATTAATTAAATAATTCACAGTGAGGGATTTTGCATTTATACAAAAATTGTGCACTTAATTGTCCATGCTGTATTACAGATTTGGCCTTATGTTAACAATGTGTCTAAAGCACACTTATTGGAGCATATCAGGAACAGCTTAACGTAAATGCAGCTTATAAAGTTTTAAGGATTGCCAAAGAAACTGAAGAAAAGAAGTAACAATAGTCAAAAATACACTCGGAGTCAAACACTTTTTCACATTAATCCTGTGCACGTGTGACAACTTGTTACATTTTTTTCCCCAGTGGAATGACATTAGAGCTTCTGATTCTTAATTAAGCGAAAACTGCAGCTTCTCATCATTTAGCAAAAAAAACCCCACCCCATCCTTAAATTACCCAAAAATAACCTGTGCATGGAAATACCTGGGAAAAAAATTGATATTTTGCTTTGGAAGAAAAAAATATAAACTCTTTTTTCCTCAAGTTTTCAGTAGACAAACAATAAAAAAAAAATAAGGGCCAGGAAATCAATTTGAATTTTTATTTTAGATCTTTGTCATGTTATAATTTCAGTTAAGGAATAGGCCATTTTGAATTCAAAGCCTTTGATTTGGAACTCATGCAAACAAAACATTTAAAAAAATTCTGTCTTCTGGGGAAAGAGGTTGAAATTATAAAACTTTGTCTTTTTTTCCCTCCAAATACTGATGTTTTCATACATATACTATGATTTGGGACTAACATTATACCGAATATTCTGCAGCTTCCTACAGAAAAGAAGCTTTGGTTGTCAAATATACTTGACTATGTATCTGTATTAAATATAGTATTATGAACATTAATATTTTATCCATCCCCTTTCTGTGCCTCCTTTTATTTTCATGTAAATTTGTGATATTTAAAATATGAAAAATTCTACCCCTCCATTGGATACTTTCAAAACAATTTAAGAATGTGCAGACCGTTGACATTTTAAGATGCTGATCCTAATTCTTATTCTTTTTCATCCTTGCAAATATAAAAAATACAAATATGAAAAACAAGCAGTGCTATATATTAAAATTTTATAAGAATACAGATAACCAGGGGATACTTTGCCCAGTGCTGGTAAACCCAGGCTTACATTGCTGAATAGTTCATTTACTTAAGTTTATTTGTGTATTATTGTGTCTTCTTTTTGGTTTTGTGATTTTGATTTCTGAAAAGAGCAAATGAAATCCAGTACTCTAATGCTCCCTACAGTGGCCACTTCAACAGTGCATGAGTAAATGAAAATATTCTCCAGTTATAATAAGATCTAATCAAATTAAAACATGAGTAAGATGGGAGAGTTATCTACATATTCTCTGTCTTCTTACCAGCCTCGGATTTTATCAGTGCTTTTCTCAATCAGAAAAACATGGTGTTTCTGTAGTCATTTACTAATAGCATAAGTCTGAAGATGGCAAAAGAATTGTGATAGTAAAGCCATGGAAGGCACCAGCCATACCTGGCCAGCTAATTTTAAACAAGATGGAAGAATTTGATGGCTAATAATATTTTAAAGCATGTTCCTGTATTTGGCTCCACCAAATACTTGAGAGGGATGAGATGTAACAGGAAGATGGAAATTAGATATAAGGCATGAAAGCACTCACTGTCTGACACAGAGATGGAGGTTCATCACATCTCCCAGCTAACAAGTGACAGGATAAGAGGAAATGACCTCAAGTTGCACCAAGAGAGGTTTAGATTAGGAAAGATTTCTTTATGGAAAGGGTTGTCCAGCTCTGGCACATCTGCCCAGGGCAGGGGTGGAGAACCCATCCCTGGAGGGATTTAAAAGCTGTGTGGATGTGGCACTTGGGGACATGGGTTATGGTGGCCTTGGCAGTGCTTGGTTAATGTTTGGACTTGATGGACTTAGATGTCTTTTCCAACCTAAATGGCCCTATGATTCTATGCTGATACAGGCCATGCATCTTGGACCTTTCAAAGTTTGAGGTGTAACTTTTTGCTCTTACGTTCACCCTGGAAATAATACAATGAACTTGAGACTATCAAGTCAACAGTCAAGCATCAAGAGGCAGCACCAACAAGATGTCAAGAGACATCATCAACACAGGCATCTCCTTCTTGTGTTATGTTAAGAACTCTTATCTTGAAATCTGGCTGCAGTGGTCACTACAGGTATGAAATGGTGATGCCCAGTGAAGCCAAAAGTACCTGAGCTGACAGGGACATGCCCTCTCACAGGTAAAGATGAGTTGCAGCTATCCTAAATTGCTTAACTGGGCTTAAAATTAAAGATACACAAGGCAGCAATTTCTTTTGCTGCACCAGCTGACTAGTTTTTCACTGAAAATATTTTCTTAAATGACACTAAAAGGCTCCAGTGACAAATCATTGTACTTTCGTATTTCCATTTATTTTATTCTGAGATTTGGTATTGATATAAAACCACCATGAACCTGTTAATGATATTTCATGTGCAGTAATGTCAAACTATTCAATCAGTCGCATCATTACCTTTCATATTAAGCATATTTAGTTTATTCAGTTGTAACAAAGCATTTCTAGCACTAAAGGTCTCCTTTCTCCAAAGTACTCACTCATTTCAATTTCATTTTGTATCATCTCTAAAAATGTACCTTTTGTCTTGATTTTAGATGAAACCCAAAGGAACAAAATACTTTATTACCTAGCTGAGAAAACCTGAAGATTTGTTCCTCAAAACAGGCAACTGAAAATATTTGGGCTGTTTCATTGTAAAGACAATAGGAGGTTGAACTTTTCTGGTATTCCCTATAGAAATTTCACAAAAGCTTTGAAGGGTTGCAGTACATTTGTGAAACTGGTGGTATTGCCAATTAGATGCCTGGGTCACCCTACTGGACAGATGATAAGGAGGAAAGGACAGAAACTTGTGACAGGGAAATGAGAAAGATAATGTAAAAATTTAGGTATTAAGTGAAAGTGTGTTTTTGATGCAGCTTTACAAGTTTGGGTACAAAGTAAGGAAATTAGCACTTGAATTTTTGAACTTTAATTATGAGTGTTATAACAAATTAAATATATATATAGTTGTAAGGATTGATAAATACAAAATCCACTAATAGATCTGTTAAACACTAGAAATTGAAACAAAAGTAAGGCACATTAAACAATAAGAAGGTTTTGAACAAAGAAGTTTGATTAATCCTCAGACAATTGTGGCTTTCTCTGGTTCCTCTAAATTTAAGTCTCTTGGGCTGAGTCTCTTGCCTCAGGGAAGCAGGGACAGGACTGGCATTGCACACTTTTACTGCTGCTTCTGCTTAATATCAACATCCAAGACAGTCATCATTCAAACCAAAATGAAGTACCAGAAGATTTTGGTACAACTGAAAAACCAGAGTTTTATGGCTCTGTCTCTTACCTATTGCATTATCTATAAACTCTACCTTATTGGAAATGAACCTCTAGTCAGCATGGCAAAGGACCAGTGTGTTATATATCAATACATAATCCAAGAATGTGTCATTCAATATGCTGCAAAACTTGCTATTAAGAATTAATCATTCCCCTTCTTGTGCAGTCTCTTCAATGCACTCCAAAAAGTTGCCATTTTGGAAACTATTCCCAGCCAGAAAAGTAATCTACTCTAGCAGGGGCTGGGGTAGAAGAAAACTAATTATGGATTTTAGTATAGAGTCACTATCCACTGTAGGCATTCTTGTATTTAATTTAATCAGATCTACTCGTTTCAAAGGATTTTCCCTCCTTCTGTTGTTGTGGGATTCAGAATCTCTCAGTTGTGAACTCACCCTACCCACTGCAAACTTCAGTCATACCACCATCATCACATCCTTATGACCTTTCTCTTTTCCTTCTTAAACATCCCTCTCCTTCCGCATGTCCTGCGAGATATTTGACCCATTAGGATCGGTCTAAATGGATGCTAGAAAGGCAAGAGGAGAGGTCTGGTGTAGAAGATCTGGGAATGCCCTGGAATGACCATGACTTTTGTGTGACAGAAGGACAGGACAGAAACAGGCAACACCATGAATGTGATCCAAGTAAGTTAATGTAGTGATTTTGTCATTATAGAAAATCTACTTGGTCCCTTCTCCTGAAGGGCTGGGAGAAGATGTAGAGATGGTCATCACTGTCTTTGGGAGCTTAGATGTCCTGCCTAAGTGATTTAGTGACACATCTCCATGAAAAAATAGGGAAGAGGTGTCCTGCATGTTCTCAGGGAGAGCCACGATATTTGAAGCTGAAATATGGGAATGGACACGTATCTGGGGCATCTGCCAACCCTCATATCCAGGAAACAGGAAGCTGACACAGCTCATTTGGAGAGGATCAGAACCATGTGGAAGAGACAGTGCCCTGTGGCAATGGCAAAGTAGCCAAATGTCTTCTTGGGCTCCCTGGGAGAGATGAAAACAAAAATCAATACACATATGAAGAGACCATTAAGAAAATTTGACTTAAAGGTAGCTGTGCTCCATGACTGGGTACATTTTAAGTAAACAAACAACAATCTCAGGACATCTCTTCGTCAGGTGTCCCAGCTGATTCCATCTCAGACAACAACCTCATGTGAATAAATGACTTGACAAAGGCCCCTCTGCCCATATGGTTTTATCAACCAATAATTTTTATCACTTTCCATCAAAGTTTGGACTCTTTGAGGAATTCAGCCTATAATAAATGGGTTGTAGATGTTCTAACAAGAAAAGAACAGATGCAAGTTTAGTGAATATTGAGTTTTAAACTTGTCTCGTAGTGATTTGTGGCCGTGTCACCGCAAATATTTTTCAATGTCATTGCCTAAGCCCTGGCTGTCACTAACATGGTCAGCTGGGGAATAGGAGGCCCAACACTCTGATCTTGGTATTAATGGGAGCTGTTGAGAGTGGCAAAGGTGATGAAGTATTGTTTAGTTATTGGTGCCATACTTTTGCTGCAGGACATTATTATAAAATGTTGTGGGTTTTTGTCAGATTTTAATCACCTATCCAATAACATGTTTAGGAACTTACTGCAAAGAGTCCTAAAAAATATCTTTAAGGGGTTTTGTTTGTCTTTTATTGGGTTGTTTTGATTTTAAACTGTGACTAGAACTAAGCAAACTTACCATCTTAAAGAAAAATAAAGATTGAAGGCTGTCTCTGGTGTCCAGTTTATTCTTTTCAGTTCAGCTCTAGTTATTTTTATGCAAATGTTTCAGGTTCAATGCTTAACTCAAACTGAAAAAAAAAATCCCTGTGATCTAGGATGGATTGGCAGCTACTAAAGGGAATATAGTTCTGCTCCTGTTGTAAACCTTTGGATATCTGGAAGGCTATCCCTCCTCCTGCTGTGCATGTATATTTTATACTAATGTTAATGGGAGTTATGTGTGGGTATTCAAGAGAGAGAGTGTACCCCATTTGGTAGGTAAATTTATGTGTCGCTCTTTTTCATTATTCCCTAGACCAGGACAAGAAGAAATAGAGATATAAGATTTATAAAGCTTCTACAATATCCTGTTTTGCCAAATTGTATTGCAGCAAGGGCATGGCAGGAGTACTTACTTCACCCCTGATACCAGAAGAACACAAATTAACGACTCTCTGTCATTGCCATTAAGAGTGGCCGTGAATGTTTTTCAGTTATAATTTAAATTACCTGAAATCTAAGCTTATATTGATGGCCATGATTGCTTGAATTTAAACCTTTTGATGAACACATTCACTGTTACTCTCAATGAGGTACAGTACCATTTTATAAAAAAGGATATAAAATTAGATTATGAGAGTTTATATAGCTTTTAAATATCAAGCTGTCAGGGTTGGTGCAGGTAGAAATATTATAATCAAAGAATGGTGAAGAAAGAGTTTATATTAGAGAGATGATTTTCAAGTAAATTCATACCAAGTAGAATATAATGGAGACAGGCTTTTTGCCAGTGCTTTGGCTCTGCTGACCTCCATTTGCAGCAGAGATTAGCTTGATAAAGCTGACACAACCTCAATAAAACACTAACAATGGAAAGAAGTAAATAGAAATCATATTAAGCAGCAGCAATATTGCATGAATTGAAACAAAAATTTAGGTATAATAGCCTTGGTGGGTTTTAATATTGTTCCCAATCACATCACAATATGAATCATATCATAGTGATTCTAAATAACATTTATCATCTTTAAATCTTCTCTCCTAGTAGATGACTCACATTATTTGAGAGGAATTTTTTTTTTTGAAGAGTACATACATAATTAAATGGGCTGGAAGCAAAGGGTACAAAATACCTTGAGAAACAGCAACTTTTTGTTATATGTTCAATTAAATGCAACAATTCCATATTTATTGTTATTTTGCTACCTTCCAGAAGTAAAATGAATGGAAGAATAGAACACCACTGCAGGACAAAACTCCAATAAATCTAGATGGGAAATTTTATTCAGTTTTCAATTACTGTGGCACTGCTAAGTACTGGGTACAATCTGCAGAGCATGACAAAACAAAAGGAAGATTGGTCAAAAAAGCATTTGTAGGAGATTAGAGGCTAAATATAACAAGACAGTTTAATTTATTTTGTGAGAACATGATCTGTCCAAGGGACTATATCTTAATTTACCAGGAAAATGTTTAATTCGTCACATGGATGGACTTCTCTCTTCTCTGTGGGATTCT